>NW_013668107.1:118380-152233 GCF_000517525.1 Limulus polyphemus
AATTTAAGCATTGCATTGCAGTCTTTGTTAACAACTGGGATTTCTATTGCTAGTTGTGAAAGGTTCTTCAGTTGAAATTAATTCTTACATACTTGAGAATCTCAATGACTCAAGAACGACTTAGTAACTTGGCAATATTATGTATTGAAAAAGACGTACTTAATACCTTAAATTTTGATAGTTTAATTGATGCATTTGCAGCAGCAAAAGCACGAAAGGTTCATATAATGAAACCATGAATACCAGAATGCTACCTGTACAAGATCTAGTTAAGTATATGTACAGTTTTGTAAACTAATAAGATTTGTTATTTGTAAACTTAAGTAGTATTATATCAATCTGTTTTATAATCCATGTACACCACAAGCGACTGGCTTCTCATATAAAACACTAGTTTCAAAACTAGGGATATAACAGAAACTTATTCTGCATGCTTGAAAGATTACTCTAGCTATGTGACTTTGAACAATACTGGATGACATAAATATCAAAGTGGTTTACAAATTATGCAAGTACACCTAGTAGGCTATACTTCATTAGTTCCAGGTTTACAGTTTGATATCGTGAGATGTTATATTGTAACTTTATTTAAGGCCTGTGTAAGGCGGTAATTGATTTTTTATATTATTGTCATTAAGTGGATAATGAGTCACAAAACAACTAATCAAAACATTCCAGAGACGGAGGCGCCAAAAGTGTCTTTGCCCGCGGGTGCTGAGAACCCTTGCTACGCCACTTCATCTAGTTAACATCCGTATTAAAACATTGAATATATAAAGCTCACAACAATATCATTACAACAGTTTAGGCATATGGCTTCCCGATAACTTGTTACATTTCATTTTTGTTTTAAGACTATGCAATCAATAATTTAGTAATCCTTTGTGGTCACTTGTAAATAACGAAAGTTTTAATAATTTGCTTAACAGTAGAAAGAACATGGACCTGATCTCCAGCTACAAGTTATAGTTTATCATATGTGGGATGTTTTTGTTTTTCAGAAAATAAAGAGCATGCCGGTGCAAAAAACAAATAAATTATTTCAAGAAGCTCTTTAACTTACTTACGGGGAAATTTCCTGGGTTTAAATCTTTTTTTTGAATAAAGTTACCAATTTTTATAAATAATTGGCTCACCATAAATTAACTGTGATAAGACTGATCATAAAACTACAATTGTTGAAATTATGTAGTAATACTTGAAAAAACATTCGTTTTCTTAAAAGAAGGAGTAACTATCAGTTTTGGGTAAGCCATCTTCAAATGTACTGTGTTTAACATATCTTTTATGTATCTCCGGTTATTTTGAAAAACCGGCCCAAATCAGTCCTCTCACTGTAACATACATTAACATGCACTTGGTGTTTGTTTTGTCCTTTGTATGAAATTACTCACCACAAAAAAAATTATAGGAAAACGACAATTTTTTATATACACTCAAAACGGCTTGGAAGTTACAACAAATCAACCTTAAAATTGTTCAGCTGTAGCTTGTGACTATTACTATTTCTAGAAAAGTACGAGGCTGTATCCTATTCGTAATAACTTGTTTCAGCTGTTGTTTTAATAAATGTAAATGTAGACTAATATGTATCAGTTTCCAAGAAAACTTTGCATTCTAGTTTAACAACTATTGCAAAAAGGCTATTTTAGTAGTTTTGAGGTGGTAAAAACAAAATAAAAATAGGTCAGTTGACTTGTAAATATATTAAACAAGTTCTGTAAACTGTTGTAACGAAATTTTCACTTGGCTACTCAACCCTTTCATATATAAAAAAAAACCTTAAGCGTACGTGTGATTTAGCACGTGCTTGGCGGAACCACTCCTATACACCGTGCATTCACATTTTGTTCACTAATGATTTCCCTATACAAATATGTTATCAGTACTACCAAGCCTGGTGTTTATATGGTGCACACTACTCACAGTATGCGGGTTTCAATCCTATCACCAAACATGCTTGCCCCTTTCAACCGTGCGGGGCGTTGTAATGCGATGGTTAATCTCACTATTCGATTAGAGTAGCTCAAGAATTGGCGGTTGGCGGTGTTGACTAGCTGCATTGCTTCTATACTATCACTTCTAATTTAGGGACAGCTAGCACAGATGGCCCTCAAGTAGCTTTGGCGAAATTCAACAAACAAACAAATAAAATCAACCTTAAAAAGAACATTTTGCTTCTTCACCAGATTTTGTTTATAAATTTGGCTTTCGAGTTTTATTTCAATTTCGTTGCATTTGATGTTACTAGAGAAAATTCGATGTTTGAATTGCTGTGTAGTAGTTCGATTTTTGGTATCGTTTTATATCAAACTTGGAAATTAGCCATTTTGAGCATAATGCTACCCTCCAGTATGTAGTTTACAACTAATATCATAGGAACTATAGTGTCGTGTGTGTTGAAAATATGTTTGTTTATTTATATAAAGCAAGCGTAGCTTGAAAAACTCGACGTTTAGTAATTTAAATGTAACCTAAGAAGTTACTTGAAACAAAACATACTTAGTTGTTCCGTCCAATATGTATATGATACGTAGATAAGTACGTGTTTATAACGTATGTGTAATTGCAACCGTGATAACACGAATTCCTTTCTTTCGTGGAAATGAGTTTACTCCCTCTTGATTGTGGCACTCCCGAAATTAGTGAGCTAATAAAATGCGCGCAAGATTGATGGGTGTTGTCAGCGCCAGTTCTGTATGGTTGCATTGTAGTGACAACTGTGCTACACATTCAACCTGTGTGTTAACTTCCGCTACCACACTTATCTCTGAAAATATGTGCATGAAATGATTGTTGATATTTACTGACGTAATTTCGCTTGTTTCGCATTTGTAAAAGATTTGTTATAGTTTTTGTGCATAATTACATAGTGAGCTGTCTGCGCTCTGTCTACCGCGGAGAATCGAACCCTAGATTTTAGTATTGTAAATGCGTAAATTTACCGCTGACCCGCTGGAGAACTAGTGAAAGTGTCCTCCAAAAACTAGCAAAGTTGTTGCTCCAGGGTAAAAAGGCTTGGCATTATCGTTTATACCACACAAGAATTTTTGAGCTTGTGGTAATTTCCCGAAAGGGGGCCTAAAGTCGTCTGGAGGGGTCACCTTTATTTGACCAGTCGCACCACGATACAGTAGTGTGTTGTCTGTCAGTCAGTCAGCAGACACTAAAATGACGTCACATAAAAGACGCTTAACGTTGCAATTTGTACTGTCGTGACGTCAGTAAATCGTGCTCATGCCATGCATAAAAAAAGAATTATGCACTTTGTAGGCTACAACACAACTTGACATATGAACTTCAAAATCAATAAATAAAACATTTGTTACTCTTAATTTCGGATTTATTTATTCTCGAAGCACAGCACTTTCGGGGACCTTGCCATGGGGTGAGGGAGGGGGGAGGCCAGCTCATACAGTTTAGAACCTGTGTTCCTCCCCAGTTTCACATTCCAAATTGGTATGGAAAGTTTATGACAATGCAAATCAAAAACTAAAATGAAATACAATTATAGCTTTAAGCTAAAGATAATAACAGTAGCAAGTAGCTCACACATAAAGGTTTCCAGTGCCTTAATAATAATATCGATAATAAAAAAAACGTAAAAAAGTACGTTTTCAAAATCACCTCCTACGAGCGACCGCCAGGACTGGTTTAGTCATATCATCTGGATATTATTGTCTATAGGAAATTCTATTATGAAGAGGTTGTGATTATAAACTAGCAACCAACAAGTTGCAGAATATATTTTGTGTTATTGTTTTACATGTAAAGTACAAAATTTGATCAGTACTGCGTCAAAATTAAAAGCGTACTATTTGAATTCAGAATAATGCTATATAATTTGCAAGTCTGGAAGTTAGATTTAACAGTGAAATTTGTCAACAAGACGTAAACTGTATTCTTTTTTTATTATTATTTTCGCCCTCTTGGTGGAATGAAATGTTATTATTAGTTGTATTTCATAAACACGACTTTATATAACTGGCGTGCTTATGTATTAAAAGTTCTGAAGAAAGCCAACATTACGTCAAAATCTTGGCGGAATATGTTCACGTTATTAAGCTTGGTGTTCGCGGTTTTCGTTGTTGTACGTGTGTGGCGCTGTTGTTTTTAGGAACTCCGGAAATCTAGTATTACGTGATAAGTTTGCTTCAGTATTGATTACTGCGGCGTTCTCGTCATTCGTGAGGTGTTATTCCGATCTAGTTGTAGCAAATCTCTTAGGACGACAAGGGTAAGTTACAAAATTAGTTGCTTTATTTATTAATGTCATAAATAATTTCTAATTCTGAGGAACTTTACGTGACATATACTGAAGATAAAGTAAAATTTATATGCTACAGTATTTATTTATATGGTTTGAAAACTGCAGTGTCCAACAACTGAACAAGACTACACTTACAAGTTAGAATGTTAATGTTACTTTTAACTAAACCAAAAACTGAGTTGTCACAACAAAAAACCATAGCAAGCTTACTACTTAGAGTACAACTAAATATCAACTTGGTAATGATTGTTGCTAATTAAATATACAATTTTTTTACTTCTTTTTTTTTTACGTTCTCATATATATAAAGATTAGACTGCATTGTTTCATCAGTTGGGTATTTTTTTCTGTTTACGATAATTTCGGCTATAATTCCAACTATACTTTATGAAATTCGGCCAGCTTAGGAGATTTAATTTAGCAGTAACTACATATTGGGCGAACACGGTAACAGTGCAAAACAAGCTCAATATTGAAAGTATAGTAATAAAAGATGTAATTAAAAAATTAATAAAATTAGACATTATTCTAATTAGTACTGTTAATGACAGTAACACTAACAATAAAGGAATAAAGCATATCTTACCTATGTAATACACAAACGCTATTTGTTGTTTTCAAGTACCTTCACAGATTTAGCTGCAATATTGATCTGTTTGTTTGTCTTATATTTTTGCAATCCATATTTTTAAATGAATTATGGTTAATAGTAAAAGTGGTATATATTTATTGCACTTGTGATGTGTAATGCAAGAGAAAATTGGACAAAACTTTCTTTTCATCACAGCATCCAAAACATGTTTAGGGCTGTTAAGAATGTGCTGATGTGCACACATGTAAGATTGTTTTAAATCATTGCCTTAACATTTAGTTGAAGAGGCAGGTGAGAGATGTATTGTATCTTTGTAAATATAGTTATTTTTTTTTTTGCAGATCAGTCATGGTTCATTTCAACTACCTGAGCGAAGAGGAGCAAACCAAGCTGCGGCAGACTGCTGAAGCTATTGTTGCTCCTGGTAAAGGAATCTTGGCTGCAGATGAAAGCACATGTAAGTAACAATTTTTTTAATATTTTAACCAGTGTATACAAAAAGAAATGTGTGTAAAATTTCATTGTTGGGTGCAAAACCTGACAGATATTAAACAATAAAAATAAACAAGCAATTAACATGTCACAGAACTTCAATTGTTTGAGCTCTGTTATTAGAATCAATTATCTGGGTTATAATCATGTCTAGGGATGGAAATTTGGAATTATATTATAACTAAATACGCTGGGACCATTATTCTCATGTATTAAATTAACTAAATTGTAGCCACTGCTCTTGTCACAGATTCAAACATTTGGTGGATTATTTGCTGTATTAATTGCACTCTCGGAAAGCAAAGGCAGAAGTATAATATATCAAATATGTACCTGTCCTGCAAGCAGACAAGGTAATAGCTTTACATAAATACAATTACAACAAGGCAATAAGTACTGACATCAGATGAATTTAAGTTAGTATACTTTTTTCTTCAATACATATAAATAATTATAAACATGGAACATGCTATTTGTACTTTTAGTGGTCAATTTAATATAGTACATGTTTATGCTACTTCATCTATTTATAGAAAGGAAACAGTACATGCCATGTATTTGAAATTTTACTGCAGTCCAGAGTTTAAAGAAAAGGGACAAATGGCAAAAACACATTACAAAATTAAAAAAAAAGCAAAAACTTTTTTTTAATTGTAGCTAGCCACTATAGATTACAAGTAGCAAAAAAAAAATATTCATAGACTCTTGTTTAATATTAGCATATTGTATGTGTAGGAAAGAGGGGTAACTGCATAGCCTGTTCACTTACTACAATTCTGTTTGTTGAAAACACGTACACTGTTGAGAGGAAAGTTGCAGGAATACACAAATGTGCCCTTGCTAACACCAAACTTCTTGAACTGACTTTTGTTCATCCTTCATCATATAAATGGCTCCTAATTCTGTAAAATATATGTCTCAATGTCAAAATAGTTTTTATGTCAGGTTACCTTCATGTTTCTTCCACATGATCTCTGTCAAATAATGCTGCCATTGTGATCTTCTTGCATACTTTTTCTATTCTGCATTCACTAGAACAGGGGCTCTCAAACTTTTCTTTCTGAGCCCACCTTTGAAAATATCTTGGGCTGTAATGACCCCTCCCCCCACAATTGAAATGTTAGCAAATTACTGGACATGACTGTACTTGACTCCCTTAGTAGCCTTGCAACTCGCTTTTGGGTCAAGGCTCCAGTTTGAGAAACACTTCACTAGAGGGGCTGCTAACCTGACCCGAAGAATTTGAAAAATATCTTCTGTAGTAGAATGGATACAGGCTCACCAACCTTGTCTCTCACAGTAATCTGAGTATTGAGTTCAGTAAATTTTAAGTGCTTAGGTTGTGAGTTGTGATGATCTACATTCTGTATTTGGTGGCTAGTTTGTCTACAGTAGCCTCAACTAGTTCAGTAAAGACACATCTAGTAATCCTGGGAGCTGTTTATTAACACACTAGCGAAAGTACCCAGCTTTGTTCGGTTTATTAGGTTGAAATATTTTAGCATAGAAGAACAGTCGAATCTATTCTAAACATTTTTATTTCCCAGAAACATAAAAAAATTGTAAAGAAAGTACAGTAAATTAAGAATTATTTATTATCAAAGAACTTTATCATTGCATTAAATATTTCACATTTATATATGATATCACAAATTCCTATCACATTTATCAAAATCTATTACACTTTTTAACCATTGCAGTGCTTCAGGATAGATAATATTGGTTGTTTCCCCATCTGCTTCCAAGATGAAAAGGTTTTTACTATCGCCAACCCTGGAACACTATACATCACATTATCTAACCTATATAAAAGCCAGTGTTTGTTGTGTCATGTCACACTTGATTTCTCAAAATAAGATTTAATCATAAATACCAAAATGCATTTATGCAAATAATATAGTTTGATTACTGTCTGCCAATTACGATTTTAGTCAGGGGAGTGCAAGGGGGCTGTGAAGAAGGTTGCTTTGAAACTTTGTAAGTGTAGTGAATGTTAGTATGGTTTAAAGAAATTAATAAATATGCCTAGAGTAAAGACCTAGTGTAAGATAACCTAGCCTAGAGACATGAAAGTAAAAATATCAATCCCATTTTAAACTTAAATCATTTCTGAATTAAAGTATTTTCTGTTATATCATCAACATTTTTAATAAAAAAACAAACCTCTTTAATCAATGGGGACTCTAGATTAAGAAATCAACAAATATTATTCCAGTTTTGCTGTTTATACATGTCATTGTTTTACCTTTCAGTACATACACTAACAGCAGTTGAAAAGAGGTGCATGTGTACACGCACATGTGTGTGTCTGTCTGTCTGATTTCTATTTGTAATATAAGGAGCCACTTCATTTGTATGTGGTTTTTCACTAGCTTGCCTCATAAAAAGATGCTCATGCACACACGCATATGGACAAGTATTAATACCCACATGCACACCCTCAGGGTCAACTTTCTGTGGGTGCAAAATTTAAGGTTTCTTGGTTCTTTCCTCTTGGAGATATGGTGGTCACACACACACACATACATGCCCTTTTATTATTATATATAAAGAGAACTTACAAAGTACATTTTGTGAACACTGAACAAGTGACATTCACATACTGAGTGGTGATGAAGAAATTGGTCATTGCACTGATTACTGGACATGCATATGTATGCTAACTGATTTTACACAATAAACTCAGGCACTGGTAGATAGAAACTTACATGGTAATACCTACAGAAGTAATAATAATGACAAACTACTAATGGAAAAACTCTCTTCTGTTTTCTAACCTGGCAATGAAGTGAGATATTTATATACTGCAGTTTAGCATATGTCAGTGTCACATGTTTACAAAAATTAACATAATGCTATGTCAAGTTAATTAACAGTAAACACCATGTACAAAGCATGTAGCTCTTGAGTTATATCATATGCTATAGTTTAAACTTAGAAAAGATTATTACATAAAACCATATTAGGAAACTTGTAAGTTATCATTAATAAAGTTATGTGTATGTAATATATTAAGTGATAATGATCTGATAATATATGTCATGTAATGATTATATGCCAACATATGTCTGCATCTGAAAAAAGAAATGATGCTAACTGAATTCCTCACAAAGTCCAGGGCTGACAAACTCGGTGTTACTTCCTAGTGGTGTTTGAGCTTGATGGTGCCATTTGCCTTCCTTGTAATTCTGCAACTGATAATTTGAACTGCACCACCTTGCGAGATTCATCAGACACAATTTTCAAATGCTTTAACAGCAGGGAATTTGTAAGGAAGTATACCATTGAGATTTAAACCACTGACTTACCATACAGAGCAGTTGTTGCACATTTAAAGTAGAAGTTTGCATGGATAGACAATGTGGAGCTGGTTACCCACTTAGAAAGTACTTGGGATCCCAGGTCCTGTTTGGGTAATAAAAAAACAAACAATCTTGCATTAAATTGATCACACATATTAATCTTTTAAACAATTAATACATATTAAATGTTGTATACAGTATGATATATGTAAGCATTTTATTACAGCATATTTTTAAAGCATTCCATATTGGCAGACACAAGGTGGGGTATGTTTATTATTAGTGGATAACCAAGTTATCACTGACATAAACCCAGCAGAAAATTGTGTTGTTTTTTTTCTAATTTACTGCATGAGAAGAAGAACAGTTGGCTTCATTATTATTGTGGCCTAATTGCTATTGTGTGTTATTGTTTTCTGTAAAACCTTTATTCTATCAGTTAAAAAGCTCCAGTATTAATCCAAAACCTGTTTCATCTTTGTTATGCCAGCCAGAGACCTGTGCTTACAACAACATTGTTGTAATATTTTCTAAATTTGTTTTAAATTCTCAGATTAATAATGTATATCTGCCTGGTAAAAAAAAATGTGGATACCCATGTTTTCAAGTATTCAAAAATGGCCCATCTTTGTTCATGTAAATGCTAAAATATATCAACATCAGAATTTGAACTTGATAATACTGTGAAGATGATGTTCAGGCAGGTGTTGCTCCTATTTCAGTTGTAAAACATTAATAACAACTGTGATATGATGAAAATAGGCCCTCAGCACCTACATCTTGATTAATACTAACGACTTGGAAGTTATGATTAGTAGGCAGATGTAAGGTGTTTTCAAAATTACAACTAAGGAATTGACTCAATTTCCAAATGAAAAATTCATTGTTGCTAAAATTACATTACTGGTATTTTCAATCACACAAGCAGTAAATTTTTCTTTTAGTGTTCCATGTTTCAATAGCTGTGTTGAGTACATTTACAAGGTTTTTCTGCTGTGTGCCTGACATAGTGTATGTGTGCAAAATGATGCTGTACAGTTTCCAGTCTGTAATGTGAATGCCACATCAGAATTGTTAATTAATTCAGTCCATGAATCACTTGTAATGGCTAATTTCTCTGCAACGTATAACAACCAGTTTTACATGCTGGCACAACATATTCTGACTCAGTAAATTCAGTGAGCTCATCTTTCTCTATCCACAAAGCTTATTAGAAACTTGTTCTTTACTATCATTTTTGTGATGAGATTAGTTATATTTTCAGAAAAATATGCATCATATTGATGTTGATTGCAAGCAAAAGATGAAAGTGATGTTTTTGGTTGTTTTTTCAAAGGCAACCATCAGTTGTTTGTATTTAAGATGTTTAATCATGGAAAGCAGTTGATTTATGGTATGCCAGTGATGATGTAAAGAGGTTTTTTACATTGTATTGTTTCCTCATTTAGCTTGTAAGCATTCTAGGTTAACATAAATGTACTGGTAGCCATTTGTGTAGTTTGTTATTTTTTCAACTCTCTCATTGTGTCTTTTCACACATTTTTGTTCATATGTTTGTTTTATTCCAGAACTGAAGTAATTTGTCAGTCTCTGTAGTAGCAGTTAAAAAAAAAGTAACTAAATAAATATGATTTTTTTTAGAACTTGAATTTGTAATATGTTATTTGAATACATTTTCTTATTTTTAATGTAATCATGTATTTGACTAGACTGACCTATCTCTAAGTTAAACAACCTAATTTTCAGAATTGTTTCAGATAGGTAATTTTCTAAGTGGCTTTTAATGTCATGTACATTTTTAAAATGTGTAGCATGCTGTTTTTTCTGTTTCTAATGAGATTTTCATAACTGCTCAGTTCTCAGTTTGCAAGATTCTCGTATCTTAACCAATACATTTTTGTGCAAGAATATCCGTTTTTGAAGTAACAGAAATATGTACAGTTTGAAGTAAGAAAACATTTATAATATAATGTGTGTGATTAGCATAACCTTGATGAACAATTAGAAGTTTGTACTGAAGACAAAAAAAAAAAAATGTCTTCAAAGTGACAATAAAAACATTCTTGAAAATGAGCGGTAAAGGTTATAGCAGCTTAGTGGCATTAGGCCAACCTAAGTAACCTCTGAACAGTTTTGGAGAAAAGAGAGTGAGAACTATTATTAGTATCTAAAGAAAAGTGTCCTTTGAAGGGTAGCTTACCTAGTGTATCCTTCCAGGCATAATTAGAAGCTGTGAACACGTTAAAATTGTTTTCTTTTTGGTACAGCGAAGAAAGAATGACTTTTCTGAAAATGATTTTTAACTTGTATGTGTGTGACTATTTTTACTTGGTTAGTATGCCCCAAATCAAATTATAAAGCAATGTTCTTACACACACAGAGCAGTTTGTTGTTTCAAAGAAATAAACTTTCAAAATATGAAAGGCCTTAACACTGCAGTGTGTTTTCACGATTGGAAAAGCACATTGACAGAAAGATGAATAAAGTTGTTTTTCATTTATTTATTTTTATTTGAATAAATTTGCCAAGATGTAAGTTGTTACAAGTTTCACTGTTATATTTGAGAATAAAATAAAGTATGTATGATGTTGTCTTTACAAACATAACTAAATAGTAAAGCCAACATTTAGCAGTGATTTGTCATTCACATGAAACTTCTTTTCAAAAATTAATCACTTTCACATATTCATTTTATAATTAATATGCTGAAGATAAAACTTGTGTATGTTGTTAACTTAACCTAGAAAGAAATAACATTGTAGAAGCTTTTTCATGAAAATGTAATTGTTACATGACTCATATGAGGCTCCATTAGTTTCTCTTTTAGTATGCAAGATTTTACTTATAATTAATTCATAACTGAAATCACATGAGTTGTGTAGTAAAAATTTTGTAAAATTTATCTTGGAGCATTTTTTCGTATTTAAACACTGCACAATATTACATGTGAGAATGCTTTTTATACTTTGTTAGGTAATTTTCATATGTCACGGCCTTTTCCAAAAATTTATAAAATTAGGTCTTTGTACTCCTACCTTTTGATTTTTTTGTCTGTAGAATGCACATAAATATTATGAAAATAAGGTTATTAAATATGTTGCATGAATAATGTTTCTTCTGAGATTTTTAACATGTATTAATTAAACAAAGAGTTGTTTTCAGCCTTGGACTGTGCAGGGGGGTTGCTATGGTGATTTTCTCCTCCAGTTTCTTCCATAGTGCATGATGTTGTAACCAAACATTTGTTGTCTTTGCTAAATTAGCGTATTATTTATACACATACTCACTACCAAGACATAAGTTTTCACTCTCAGCAAATGGACTCTATGATCCTTCTCTGGTTTGTTTTTCTGAATATTTAAATTAATATTTGTTTTTACAATACTAAATGTTAGAACCATCATGAATCCATGATAAAGGTGTTTTTTGAAACAAAGAAGTATAATATTTTTGTAAACATTTTAGCCACAATGGGAAAGAGGCTAGCAGGAATTGGAGTAGAGAACACAGAAGAAAACAGAAGACAGTACCGCCAACTGCTATTTACTAGTGATGAAATAATGAAAGAGTACATTAGTGGTGTTATTCTCTTTCATGAGACCGTATACCAGAAGGCTGATGATGGAACTCCATTTGTCCAGATCCTCAAGAACCGTGGTATAATACCAGGTATCAAAGTGGACAAAGGTGTTGTTCCACTTATGGGAACAGATGAGGAGTCTACTACTCAAGGTAAGTGTTTAGTTACTGTTTCCAACATATCGTAACAGTGCTTACATGTTTATTTTCAATCATAAATAAATAAAAAATATGTAAACTTTTTTTTAATTTCAATTGAAAGTTTGTCCATATTGGGTTAGCTGTCTTCACATGATATAGAAAAGAATTTGTATAATAAACATGAATGCTGTGAATATTTTTGCAAAACATTAAAATGTTTTAGTTGCCAGTTGTTATTTTGTATTGGTACTAAAGAACTTGAATAAATCAATTAATTAATAAATAAATAAATTGATAAATTAATTAGCAACAGAGAATTGCTTATGTTGTGAAATTTTGGCTACAGTTTGTGGATTATCAGTGTATAAGATATTACAAATAACTCTAGTCAGCATGGAAATATTACTAAATCAAATACTAAGTGTTATGGTAATAAAGGTTATCATAATGCTTTTGTTTGTGTGATTTACTCAAGGAAAAATTTTTTGAAGTTGCTGTTTAGGATTTGACAAATGCCAGGTCTACTTATACAGTAAAATGATGATAATTGATGATTTGCATCTTATATTTGAAACTCTGCATAGTTGAACATCTGTGACCATAGGTTCTTGATTAGTTGTATGTGTTGCTAATATTCATTTTATAATATTCTATATACAGTATAGACAACTGCTCTTCATTTTCATAAAGATGCTTAAATCTTCGCAATGATTATTGACCTTTATATGTCCATTCTACACATTAACTTCCACTTTACCACTGTGTCTAACATATGTATATTCCATTATCATGAATGTTTTTTTTTGGTTCTTTAATGTAAATAGAAGTTTCTACTCAAACATCATACTCACTATATACATAGTAATATGCAGAGGATATTAAAAGGACACTTTTCAAGTATCATAGGGCAAGACTTTTTTTTTCGAGGAGACTATGGATTGCTTTTGTTACACATAGAGTGAAAAGCCATAAGAAGCAAACAGATCCTCTTTCACTTTTATTAAACTGATCTTATAAATCTTTTTAAAATCTAAAACTAAGGAGTGAATTATTTTGTATTAATATTTAATAGCAAATCACTTATTTTTTTTGTGTTTACCGTAAAGACCTACAAGTCCCAATGTGCCATTCATTTTAAAGTTGTTGTTTTTCCTAATAACTCGTAGCAAACAAGGTGTGGAATCAGGTATGCCTTTTTGTGGTTATTGACAGTTTTTTATGACTGAGGGAAAAAGGCACTTTTAGGGCATAAGAGAAGGAAGGCAAGGACTTGCACCCACTCAGCCATCTCCTGTTTATGTCACTATGTATGTATGTATGTGTGTTTGTGTATGTGTATAGTACATTTTTTTAACTTATGGACTTGTAAAATGGAATATGTGAGATAGAAAACCATAAGAATGATGTGATTGTTTTTGTCTGGATAGTTTATTATGAAGATTAATACATATATGCAATGTGTTTAATTTTAAAATTCAAAATAAGATCAATGTTTGAAATACACAGTAAAATTTTATTTGTCCGACAGCCAATATTAAAAGACTCTACACATTTTGGTTGCTTTATGCTACCAAAATCAAGAGTAAAACCCTACATGACAAGCAGTTAGTTTTATAGAGAAAAGGTTTAAATCATTGCAATCTATGAGAATAGTATGGGTGTTATACATAAGAAGTCAATATTTTTTCCAAAACTGTGCATTATCACCAGTTAACCCTTTATCTCTATTTAACAAAGAATTATTTATTTAAAAACACAAAATTACTATTGATTCTCTAATATTCAATTCACTTTGAGTATTAGGTTCATTTTCTCTATAAAACTATCCACTTGTCATGTAGGTTTTTACTCCTTATGATGGTAGCATAAAGCATGTAGTCTTTTAATTTTGGCTGTCGGCCAAATAAAATTTTATTGTGCATTTTCAACGCTGATCTTATTTTTAATTTTAAAATTTATTGCACAAGTTACTGTAATTGAATTGTTATTGTGCTTATATCTTGTACTTGTTCAAGTGACAAGGTATAATCTATTTGAAATGGGTGTTAATGCATCATTTTTAGCAGGAAGCTAGAGGCTATTGAGTAGAATTTTAGAGAAACTGTATCAGTTCAGAGACAACTTTAATTCACTAGTGTTTTACCAAAGAAGAGGTGCGAAAACTATTTTCTAAACTACCACACTTCACCAAAGCAAAGAAAATCATGTCAAAAGATTATCAGATTAAATACAATTAATGTAATTTATGAAAGTAAACTAAAAGCTTCAAAATAATCAAACTATAATTTAGTCGGTGATATGTAAAACTTTTAATGAATTTTCAAAAATAGTAAATCTGAAAAGTATAAAAAGATTACTTCTGTGTTGTGTGTCCTGTTAAACATTAGTTATTTTTAACCACTTACATAAAAAAGAACAAAAATATGTTAACGAAAAAATACCTAAATTCCACAGGGCTAGATGACCTGACCAAGCGATGCCAGGAGTACAGGGAACAGGGATGTTTGTTTGCTAAATGGAGATGTGTTCTTAAAATCCGAGAACACAATCCCTCTCCTTTAGCTATCCTGGAAAATGCCAACGTACTGGCTCGTTATGCAACATGTTGCCAACAAGTGAGTGGAATTTTTTTTTTCTTATATATATTGAGCTATGCAGTTATCTTATCTATGCAGTTATCTTATTAACTTATCAACAGTTTAATAAAAATAATGTATATAAAGGAGAATTTAGTCAAATATGAAAGCACAATTACAGACAGTCTTAAATACATTGTTATACTTTAGAACTTGATAAAATGATATGTGTATATTTCTAGTTTTAAAGCTTCACTTTTTTGCCATAAAAATGTTTAAAAAATGTCAAACTACAAAATACCAAGAGATTTCAGGTACTTATCAGTTTTTGTAGCTATAAAACCATTAGTTCCGCTCCCCCCCCCCCACCAATGTTATTAAATATGAAAAATGTGTACATACACATTGTAAAATTTTCTAAATGAAAGTACAAAAGGAGAACAACAGTTTTGCAACTAAAAATCATATAAAACATTATGTATGTATACAGATATTGTATTTTTGTTTTTAAATGAGGTTACTTAAAATTATGAAAACTTTTAGAAGGAGCTTACTGCTTTAAAGTGTGTTATGGCATCAAGTAATTATAGGTTGTATGCTAACTTGTATAAACTTAACCAATCTGTAAATGTAAAACAGTGGTTCACAAACTTTTTTGTTTGTGAACCACCTGAATTATGTTGTTGTTGTTTCTTATCTCAGCAGACCACAGTGGGATCTATATACTATGTTACCATTTTCTTTATGTAATTAATGCAACTTTTCCACAGACCACCTGAAATGTACCCTTGGACCACAGATTGAAAACTGTCATTTTTGAAGTATTTGAAAATATGAGACTGTAACACTTAAAAATTCTATTGTAAATAATTGTCAACAATATTTAAAAATAGTGTCTTTTTTAATTATTTAAAAGTGCTATAGGTATTTACTTATTCTACTGTTAAATTACTGGAGAAAATTTATTCTGCTATACTATTAATTTTATAGGCTGGCATTGTACCAATTGTTGAACCTGAAGTTCTACCTGATGGGACTCATGACTTGGAGAGAGCCCAGAAGGTCACAGAGAAAGTTCTTGCTGCAGTTTACAAGGCTTTGAATGACCATCACGTTTACCTGGAAGGTACGCTCTTAAAACCCAACATGGTGACTGCTGGTCAAAGCTGCTCTATCAAATACACTCCTCAAGATGTTGCCAAGGCAACTGTAACTACCCTGCAACGAACACTCCCAGCTGCTGTTCCTGGTAAGTTCAACAAGTTATTTTTTTCTGTTATTGTTACAGTGTTATTTTTGTTTTTGTTTATATACAGCATAGCTTATGTAAACGAATGAAATGTACTTTTTAGGAGTCACATTCCTTTCTGGTGGCCAATCTGAAGAAGAAGCCTCTATTAATCTTGATGCTATCAATAAATATCCAGGAAAGAAACCTTGGGCTCTGACATTTAGTTATGGACGTGCTTTGCAGGCAAGTGCACTAAAGGCTTGGTCTGGAAAGGCTGAGAGTGTAAAAGCTGGGCAAGAAGAATTCCTCAAAAGAGCTAAGGTCAGTTGAGTTGCATAGTAGTTTTTCTCCATTGCATTCCTTGGACTTAGCTAGTTAGTTTCAGATGAACGCTATATCTAATTAAAAAAAAATTAACTCCATGTGCAAGAAGTTGGTTGGTGTAGTTTTGTGGACATTATTCTACATTGTTTCAGGCACTTAAGAAATTTTCATTATTTAAATTCTTCTTATCTCGTTTCACGTATTTCATATTGCACATCTGTAAAAAGGTAATTTGCTGTAAATCTCTTGTTTGGCAGGGAGTAACAATTTAAACTAATAATTATTGCTTGTGCCAGGTTTTATTAGTGAAACAAATGTTGTATTCAAACTACTGGAGTTAGAAATTAATTTAAATCATAACTAACTTCTTTTGAAATATTTCGATTTAAAATAATTTTGCAACATGTTCTATCATTGGGCAGGTTCTTTTGAATTATTTGGTAAAAGTAATGCCAAGTTCAGTCCATGTAACAATATTTAGTTAATTTATTTCTTCAGTAACATTTATTATGTTCACATTCTCTTGTGGGCCTAATTTCATAAATAAACTATCAACATAAACTCTGCAATTAACAAAGTGGTTAGCCTAACTTCAAATACAACATTTGAAAATAAACTCCATGATCTTTGCCTGAGTCATAAAATTTCTTCCCAAAGCTAATTAGTTGATAAACAACTTAACTTGCAGAGTAACTGAATAGCAAACATCTAAATTAAAACTTTGAAAATAGAGCATGCAACACTGTCCTCATTCACGATTGTGAAGTCCTTGAACAATTCTAATACACAAATGATGCAGTGAATGACCTTTGGTTTGGACTGCCATCCTTCTGGATTCTGTAAACAACATATGGCTCTTCCCAACTCCTTCTTAGCTTTGGTGTTTGTTCTCTCTTGCAGTGGGGATTGTACTGCCATACCATATAGCATTAATGGAATCCAGTCTTATCAGCCTTGACATCATAGCAAATTTTCGTTTTATTACTATATGATTTAAATCTTTCCTAAGTAAAGTCATGTATGATGTCATTCGTGTCCCTTAGTCTATCTGCATACTCTTTGTAAGAATCTACTGAAAGACTATCCTTTGTATGCGAGTACAGAAGAGGTCCTATGGCATTGTAAGTTCTCTCCCAAATATGAGTGATGATAGTGTATTACATGTAGTTTTATATACTGCTGTTCAATAACTCATAAATACCAGTGGAAGATATTAATCCCATGTTTTCTGATGTTCATTCACATAAACAGGTAATTGGTTTAAAAGTGTACATTTGTATCACTTGAACACACAGCAAAAAAAAAAAAGTTGAATGAAGACTGTTGTACTGGTATTTTTGTTTCCAAAGAACTGATACATTTGTACAAACAAGACTAATTCAAATTGTTGTCCTAGATCTGAGTATAATTCCATGAACACCCCCCACATCTTGAAACAAATTTGTTGACGAATGTCCTTGCTAGGTTTTTGCTTCCTGGCTTGGAACAGAATATATTTATGGTTATTTTGGTGAAATAGTCCATCACAACCATGCTATATTTATTCCCACTGTTTCTGTCTGCTCCAACATGATACAGCTGTGGTTGCCCTTGCTGTTTCTTTCATGGATCTTTTTGCTCACAGCATAGTTTACACAATATAAACCAATTTTCTACAGATTCCCAGCACCCAATGCAGTAGTGCTCACTTACTCTCTCCAGTGTCTTAACATCTAAGTGACCAGCTGTTGAAAGGTGGAGATGGAGTGCTTCAGAATCTAGAGACTGTGAAAGTACCAACTTGTAGTCATTATTTTGCACACTGGTATCTTTTCTTTCCTGATAAGCCCTCTTATTAGCATAATGAATCCCACTGTGCCCAGTACATCTTTGTCTTCAGGCTTAATGGAGCAAAAGTTTGCTGTTTGGTTTTTCTGCACTATTCTTGAAACTCGTTGTAGTCCCTTTGTGTAGTCCCCAATAGCTTTGTGGATCTTGGCTTCAATCAGATTTATACTTGTTCTTAATTCGTCCATGTAACAATAAAGAATTATATCTTTACTAATGTTTCTTACAGCTGCATTCACTTGTAGGCCTAATTTCATAAGTGAAGTTTTAAACATAAACTTTGCAACTTAATATTGCCCTAACTTCAAATACAATTCAGTATAAACTATAAGATGTGACCCTAACTTATAAAGTTTCCTTGTAAAGCTAATTGATTGATAAACAATTCTAACTCAAATAACTGAGTAGCATAACAGATACAAAAACTCTTAACTTATTCTACTGAATAAATTTGCTGACACTGAAACCACACAATCATTAGTTCCAAATTCTGATTACCCTCCTCTTGTTTCTACATATTGCATGATCCTTCTCAGTTCTTAACTGTTGTGGTCTTTCTAGATCTTAGCATCGTAATGACAAACACACACTAATAAACATCTATAGTTAAACATTGGAAATATATCTTGCAACAATATGTTGATACCTAACTACTCCAAATAAAGTGTGTGCATTCCATTTTTATTGGTTGTCATAGTTGAATATTTTTCTTTTCCTAAGGATCTTAATGGTGAATACATACATTATCATTTGATATATAGTTATGTTCCATCATAATTATCAAGAGTTCAGGTTATTTTGTCATTCCTTTATTATTGATTTGCACAGGTCATGAAAATCTTGGAAAGTTAAATAATTTTGTAAACCATGGAAAATCCATTGTTTTTATCAGGAGGTCCTGAAAAACTCCAACTCCATCTCTCCCACATCCTCCATTTTTATTAGTTACAAGTCTTACCATTGTATTTATCTCTGTTTTGTGAATAATGAGCTGTAGAAAATGTAATTTGTAAAATGGGAAATACATTGATTTGGTAATAGATGTTGAACTATGTACAGTGTACATCCTTCTGGAAAGAATAGATGTCATGTGACACTGTTGAAATAATATTGTTAGCATAAAATAAGCTCAAGGTGTTTTTCATGGAAATCAAAAATCGTAAAATTGTTGAGAGGATAAAGAACATGAGCATTTTAGAATTTTCCTAATTCCATTTTCAGCATAAACACTTAAACAACAACAATGTTTCTAACCTAAGTTCTACATCAGTTATTGCCTAAAATTTGTTAGTAAATAGCAAGAGAAAAAACAAAATGGCAACAATATAATACAAATGAGTAACATAAACCTAATCACCATGCATGAAATATTCAAATATTTGCCATTAAAGACGGCCTGTCTGTTTCTACCTGATTAGACCACCCATCTTTTGTACAGTGATCAATTTAGGCCAAAATATTTGAGTGTCATTTTAGGCTCTATTACTTAGTATTTTGGGTATATTATTCTGCTTTGAAGAGACAATCCAGACTGTAAATATGGTATTGTGATGCATATTATTTGTTTTTGTGTTATTATTAATAGTTTTTTGTTTCAGATCTAAAATGAATAAAATTCTTAAAAAGATGGTCTGGCAATAAGTTAAAATTATGCAGAGTAATTATTGTTTTAAATATTCAGATGTGGGTATAAGTATGTCTTATCATATAAGAAAGCTTACAGGCTAAACACCATGTTGAAATACAAAGGTTTTAATGACCCACAAGGTTTGCAGTTCTTTGTTGGGTGAAATTGCTGCAATAAACTAAGAAAGTGTTTTAAAATAATGAAATGAAATTATATGGGAAAACCATGTGATAAACATTACTGTGGATCTTTACTTGGTTGGTATGATGACTTGTGATATATGTTCAGTAGGAAATCAATACAAGTCGGCTGGTTGACCTGACCTATTGGCAAGTTGAAACAATATTTTGAATAAATAGTATTTAGTTTAGGTTACACAATAGGAGGAATTTTTAGCTCCATTCAAAGCACAGTATTTGGGAGAAAGATGCAAAGGCTTTATCACATTGTTAGTTGTATTCATTGTTGCTAGAATGTTTTGTACAGCCATTTCTTTATTCTTTTATAACATAATAAAACATTAGTTATTTATTTTGGCGAAGTTGACATTCTGTTAAAAATCAGTACATTAGGCCCTCAAAAAATGACAATTTGGTCCTAGGAAAGGTCCTGCAATTTTTTCCTAATAGCTTATGCGAACCATGTTTACATTAAATTCATCTCTTATACCAAAACAAACCCTAATGAAATTTTCTGGATTATTTCATGGCTGATGAGAGCACAGAACCAGAATTAAGTCTAAGTATTAGATCCAGTGTTTGCACTTCAAAACATGTTTTATTAAAAGGTACACATCACAGTTATTGTTGTTTTTACAGCAGTTACATATTCTCATTTATCAAGTTTCTACATCACATGTGATTGTTTCTGGTATTATTAATAGTTGACATTTGTATGTTTATGATCATGGTATCAGAACTGTCATTCTTCACGAGTTTCTTTTCCTCAAACATGGTAATTTGTAGTTTAATTTGTATGTTGTTTTTTAGGCCAACAGTGAAGCTGCTCTTGGAAAGTATACAGGTGGTGTTAGTGGGGCTGCAGCAGAAGAGATCCTTTTCATCAAAAACCATGAATATTAAACAAGAGTGAACCAAGAAATTCTCTTTAGCCCTAGTTTCTCAGTATGTTACAGAATTTCCTTTTTCTTGTAATAGAGGTCTTTTGGTTCAGATTTTTTGTCTTCTAACCTGAAATAACCAAGGATATGTTTAAAACAGTTATTCAGAAAGTTTAATAGAATTGCAAAATAAATTATCTTTGAGAACAGTAATTGTTATAATAGAACTATGTAAACTATGTAGTATTTCATGATATTGTAGTTCCTTAAAGTACTGTTAAGTTAAAAATTTGTGTGATAAAATGTGTAATAACTAGCTTGTTTGTAGTTCAAGTTAGGAAGCAAAATACCTGACCTGTTTTACGATAAAAGTAAGCCACTCTAAGCATATTGTTTTGGAAGCCTTTCTGTGCATTAAAAATTAGTAACACCAGAGTTGGTCATTTTGTTCTTTTATTAATAGTGATTTATATACTGAAAGAAGAAAATTGTGTATTTGTTCCTTTAATAACATAAAGCATAACAAACCCCTTTTCTTATAAATAAACGAGTTCCCCATTTAAAGCTACTCGGGAAATCACCTCCTTAAATAAGTCTTCACATTTCTAAGCAATGTATATCTTCTAATAATGTACAATACAAATGCAGACAAGCTATACTTTACCAATTATTGTTTTTGTTGCATTATGCTGCTCTTGTGTGGTTTCATATTTCTGAATATGGATTTTTAAGTTTTCAAGTTCTAATTAAGAAATGAACTGTTTACTTGTTTTTTTTTTATATTTTGCTTCAGGTAGTAGCTAGAGTCATGCAATTAGCTGTTTTGTATACAAAATAGCAGTGCCAAATGGGTATACATTAATACTGTGCACAAGAAACACAGTGCTAAAACATTACCCCAGAAAAAATAATACTATGCACAAATTATACAAATGATAATAGTCTTTCAACTTTAAGGTATGTTTGAAGGAAAGACATGTAACATGCAACATGTAAAGCAAAAAACACTGAGTTAACAATAAAAAAAATTATATATATCTATAAAACTTACCACTCTGGTAATCAGAAACAAAGCAGTTTGATTATAAATCCTCATAGAAGAACATTGCTTGAAGTTCTGGATTATTACCAAGTAAGTAGAATGCATTATAAACTCATGGTTAGCTACAGCTGGTCTGTTATTTTCAGTGTTGTTTCAACATTCACCTTGGGCAGTCATTGTAGAAGTTCCAATACTAGATTTCATGAAAGTGTTTTTAACTGTTTGTGATTTGTACTGCCCAGTGACCCATCTGTTACAGTCTCTTACAACTTCAGAAGTGGCAGCTGCTAATAAATTTGCAGGGTTTGCTTTGTGTATGGTATTTTTATTCAGAATGGCACATTTGACCACCCTTTTTCTTCAGGGCCAAACTGCTTCCTGTGCCAGGAGTTTCTTACATCAGATGATAATTATGTTACAGAGATGGGATGATCAGTTATTGTATTTAGAGGAACAGCATAAATGATGCTGTCTTGGACTGACAAACTGTTCTCCAGTCTATTGCCATATCCTCCAGTTCTTCATAATTGAAACATAACATATGGAAAACTATTCTTATATCCTTTGGAGAGACTACAGCTGTTTTGAATGACTTTGAATTACTAATAAGATGTTGAATGTTTTTTAACATGCCAACTGAAATTGATAAGAATTATGTAAAGAAACAAATTACACCAAATGTCACATAGTAAGGGTTTTAAAAATGCCTTCCCTAAAGTACATCTCCAGAGCTTGTTCAAGTAAAATTTTTAACACCTTTAGTATCACACCAAGCTGTTACGTGTGTGTTTTATTGTAAGTTCAGATAGACAGTACCAAGAAATACGAGACAAGAACAGTGGTATAATACCACTTAAGAAATACACTATTTATCTTTGCCGTGACCTGACCCTAATATTTATGGAGTACCAAGTTTTCTGGAAGTTAATGGAGCTTTTTTGTACATTATTCAGATTGAAATGCCAGGATATATAAATAACGAAACTCAATAAGGGCTTAAGAAAAGAAACTGTATACTCCACTTAAAATAACTTGTACTGAGTATCAGCAGAATTTTATCCCTGATCAAGATACATTTGAAAAACTGTAAACAAACCATTTTTACTTAGTTGACAGAGTTGTGTGTTCACGTACTGATGGTTTGTTTACAGTTTTTTACGTTGCAGTGCTACACAAAATGTATCTATTGAGATTAAGTGTAATTCTATTTTATAATGTGGTCAAACACTGTTAAAATCTGGTAATGTTATTAATGTGCTTAAGAGAAAGTATAAATATAGAGAAATGTTTTGTTTTTTTTTCAACAGATGAAAGACGTTGAAAATTATCTTAAAAAAAAGATCATATAAAACTAAGTTGTGCTTTAAAACACCCTTAGCTGTATGGCGTGTGGCCCTCTGATGGTGAGTTTAACTTACTTGGATAGATTTACAGCACAAAGCTTGACTAAAATAATATATTGTAAAATACTAGTACACAATATAGCAACGTCTAAGTTTCGTAGTGACTTTACTGGCTGCAGTGTGGCTGGACAAGGATTACCTAACATGTTCACAGAGGAGAGAAAGGATTCTCATATAAGAACATTTTCAAATCAGACAAAAGATATAACTATGGTATTCCGTAATCCAAATCTACGTACGTTTCCGACTATTCCAAATACCGTATGAGAATGAAATCCCAAACTCATACCAATTTTCGTAGTATCTGTTTCACCCCTTAAGAAGGTTCCCATTTCCTCAAATAGTGAGCACAGACACAGGGATAAATTGATACAAGCTTCTAGCCATCGTCATACAAAACATTTACCTAAGTAAAATGATGAGCAACGAACACACGATTACACCTTTAGACATCACATTAACAAGAATTAATACTAACTACCTATCATGCAGAATGCTCCCCAGCGGCACAGCGTCATGTCTGCGGAGTTGCAACGCAAGAAACCGGGTTTCGATACCCGTGGTGGGCCTTTGTGTAGCTTTGTGCATAACTACAAACAAAGAATCATGCAGAACATCAGTGTGGAAATTTTGATAAATTATCTTGAATAAAGGTAAATATTATTACTTATTATGAAACGGCGAAATTATTAGCTGTTCCAGATACGACAATCGTCTCGTGTATTGTCTCACCTGAAAATTTGAAAACAAGTAATTCATTGTTTCACCTATACCGATTTTTAGTTTTAGAATTGACAACTCAACGATGGAAACATTGCTAAGTATTTATTTTCTTATGATTGTTTTGACATAACTTTAAATACGTTACAAAAGAAACGAGGAGATAATATTTCTTTCTGAAATCAGAAAATATGTTTTTTCAACTGCTTATTTTGCGTTTGAAGTTGCGTACAAAGGTTTATTTATTTTTTAATTTCGTGCAAAGCTACTTGAGGGCTATCTGCTCTAGCCGTCCCTAATTTAGCAATGAAAGACTAGCGGGAAAGCAGCTAGTCATCACCACCCACCGCCAACTCTTGGGCTACTCTTTTACCAACGAATAGTGGAATTGACCGTAACATTTTCACGCCCCAACAGATGAAAGGGCGAGCATGCTTAGTGGGACGGAAATTGAAACTCGCAAATTGCGAGTTGAGCGCCCTGACCACCTGGCCATGCCAGATCATACTGAGGGGCCACCCAGTGGCACAACGGTATGTCTGCGGACTTACAACGCTAGAAACCGGGTTTCGATACCCGTGGTGGGCAGAGCACAGAAAGCCCATTGTGTAGCTTTGTGCTTAACTTCTAAACAAACAAACAAACATACTAAGGTATTTTATTATTATAAAAGTCTTCTTACCCACACATTTTCCACGAGGAAATCCGATGTAAAATGCCCCTCGTAAACACTAAATGCTGATTTATAGATACAAGTTGTTTTTTTTTCGACAGTAGTTTTTAAAATTGTGTTTTTTGTGGTACATAATTTTTTTTACCTGTTTAATTGCTTGTTTGAAGCTTTTGTAAGTGCACGTGCATGTATACAGTCTATTATTAAGTTGGTCAGTGTCGATACATACAAAGATGTCTGCATCATATAGTTTGCCGGTGGGTCAATGGTAAATTTACGGTCTTACAACGCTAAAATCTGGTGTTTGAATCCCCTTGATGGACAAAGTGAGGATAGTCTATTATGCAGCTTTATGCTAAAACAAACAATAATTATACGCTTGATTCAAACCTCAAGCAGTTGTATCATACTGACCATTAAATTACTTTGTAATATCAGTACTGAATTTTAATAAAAAACGAATAAAATATATCAAACTTAATGAGCACATTTTATAAATTTCTATATAAATCCCTTTAATGTGAAATCTGTCTCCATAGATGCTACTTGTTCCCGCTTGAAACAAACGATATATTTGCTCCACAAGCTGGATTCAAAGTCTGTGATTTTAGTCGACCTCTCTAAGGCTTTTTTGGTAATGTGAATTCCATTATTACCTATCAACACTCTTCCCTCAGCCAATCAAATTAAAAGAGGCAAATTCACAGAGACGCCTACTAATTCCGCTTTGTTAGTGGATGGCGTTCCTTCTCACAAGTCAACAAGAAAACTTTATTTGTATTTAAATATCTGGCATAAAAACCTCCAGGCTGCATGTGCAAAAATAACAAGTACTGACTGCGTTAAAAAACAACAACAATGGGTCCCCATCGTGAATATTGAAACTCGATTTGTAGCGTTATAAACCTTTCGGCTTACCGCTGGGCCACCAGGGAGCTGCTTATGGTTAGTTGTCGGAAGCAGATAAAAATGGTGAAAGTTATAATTTTTTTTTAATTTTTTTTTAGTTTTGGTGAAATATTCGTACAACATTTCGCGCCCCGGCAAATAATGATCCGCGCCAGGGCGGTTGGGAAACACTGTCATAGACTATTTTGTAGAGTTTTTTTAAATAGATTTTTACCTAAGCCATAAGGACAGATAGGGTTAGATCTTTTGATTCTTAAAACGAAGTGTTAGGACTCTTCTTCATAAGGCAGAATCGCAAAGCTTGTTTTGTTTGTTAAGTGTTTCACATTCCGTGTCCCACATCCTGTAAATAAGCATTGTTCGTACAGAAGTTTTTTTTTAAATTGCTGGTTTTATTATCATGCGGCCAAATAGTCTCCAGTAACAACAGCAAATAGGCAAACATCGAAAAATGGTTTGAATTTCGCGCAGAGCTACACGCGGGCTATCTGCGCTAGCGTCCCTAATTTAGCAGTGAAAGACTAGAGGGAAAGCAGCTAATCATCACTACCTACCGCCAACTCTTAGGCTACTCCTTTACCAACTAATAGTGGGATTGATCGTAACATTATAATGCTCCCACGGCTGAAAAGGCGAGCATGTTCGGTGTGACGGGGATTCGAACTCTCAGATTGCGAGTCAAGAGCCTCTAACCACCTGGCCATACCGGGCTCATAAGTAAAATAGTCACAAGCCGATCATCATATTAAAAATACAACGAAATATATGGAGCACAAATATTTTGATTTGTAAATGAAGTGATTTTGAAAATAAAGATGTTGTTTGTGCTCACTAAGTCCTCGATCCTTTGTTATTGCATCTAAAGATTTGGAGGAGAAGGGTCTGAGACAAATATTGTAGGGGAGAGCCACAAAATTGAACTTCATAAATAAGTCAAAAACAGTTCGTTACTATTTATCAACTACAGTTTGAAAAATAAACAACACAAACAATGAGTAGATAATATAAAAAATATTCATATTTATAATGAATACAAAGTAATGAAAACGACTTTTTTTTCTTAAATGGCCGAGCAAATATTTATGAAGGAACAAGTTGTAAAAACATGTTAACGAAAAATTATAAAATATGAGATTTATAAGAAAGGACTAAAATTGCTGTTTTCATTAATGACACATTTGTTAATAGATGTTTTTCAATCAGACATCCTGGCCCGGCATGGCCAGGTGGTTAGGGCGCTCGACTCGCAATCTGCGGGTCGCGGGTTAGAATCTCCGTCATACCAAACATGCTCGCCCTTGCAGCCGTGGGGGCGTTATAATGTAACGGTCAATCCCATTATTCGTTGGTAAAAGAGTAGCCCAAGAGTTGGCGGTGGGTGGTCATGACTAGCTGCCTTTCCCTCTAGTCTTACACCCCTAAATTAGGGACGGCTAGCGCAGATAGTCCTCGTGTAGCTTTGCGCGAACTTCACAACAATCAGACATCCAATTTTCGATTAATGTTTTTCCTCTCTCTCTTTCTCTTAGTCGCCCACAGCGGCATGTCTGCGGACTTACAACGGTAGAAACCGGGTTTCGGTACCCGTGATGGGTAGAGTGTAGCTTTGTGCTTAACTACAAACAAACTCTTTTAGTTTGGGGGGGGGGGCTCCTTTGATCCCGAGGGGACAGGGACGATTGCACTTATTTGCCACCTCTCCCCAGTCCAGCCCTGACCACAGTTATATAGCTTTATAGAAAACGCATTAACAGATAAAACAAATAAAAGTTTCTTGGCACAATGAGAACATATTACAGTGATCAAAATTTTAAGAACCTCGATCAGGTTGAATGTAATGTATCTAAGGGAACTGAGAAGATTTCTTCAGGTATTAACATGAGCTCTAATTAAAAAGTATTTACACATGTTGGTTGACAGAGAATGATAATTACGATGTATATCAACAAGTGATGAATCATCTCTTTGTTTAATGTTGTCTTGACTCCTACACAAAACATTGAGAATTTAAATAGTGTGGCTGTTCTTTCGAAAAATATATTATGCTAAGTAAAGTACAAAAATAAAAAATACAATCTCATCCATTTTCATAAACTTTAATTTTATCTCTGTTTAACTTTTTGTTTCAATAAAAGTTTTTGGTCATCTTATTGCAGTTTTATTCTATACTTTTTGTCTAAGAACGTAGGACGATTATAAATGTTTGGTGTGTCTCATTCCCGTGCGTTCAAGGCCACAGCTAAATGATTGACACTTTTCATCTTCTTCGATAGATGGCGTTAAGAACCTTGTGAAATAAAAATAACCAACTAAACAACCAGTAAAATTAATTATGAATAACCCACCAACGACGATCACGTGCATCTTCCCGAGTGGTGACTATCTAAATAAATGGGAGATGTCCGTCACTTCACAGAAGTTGAGTATAAGCAGCAAGAAGCACGATCTTAGTCTATCTGAGTAGTATATCATCGGTAATCAAGACCAGACACAAAATTGTTCTTGAAGATTAACTTATTACTTTGCCATATATTTAAAAATAATCGTGTAACTGAAATTAAAGAGCTATCATAGCAACTTTTTATAGGACTTTTATTTTTATAACAATTTATGCGTTCTTCATTTCTAAATCGATCAATTTATAAGTGTTACTTATTTCTACACTGTGTGTTGAATATTTACGTTTTAAAGCAAATATAGCTTTCTTTGGTCAGCTGAATAATGATGAGTTGCGAGGACGTTAAAATGTGCACAACGGCAGTAGAAGGCTGTGGACCGACAGCATGTGGAGAAGGAGATGTTCATGTTATGCTCTTGGAGCCCAGACCTTTTCGACCATTTAAAACCAGCGAAGAATATCTGTATGCCATGAAAGAAGACTTGGCAGAATGGTTGAATGCGCTATACGGTTTGGACATTACAGTGGACAACTTTTTAGAACGGCTAGAGACTGGGGTAATTTTGTGTCAACATGCGAACAACGTACACCGCATGGCGCAAGAATGGCAACAAGCTGGGCAGAACGGATTAAATTTACCTATCCCGCAACGCGACATTGTGTATCGGCCTGATGTTCACCCTGGCACATTCCAGTCTCGTGATAACATATCAAACTTTATTTCCTGGTGCCGGAAACTGGACATAAAGGAGTGCTTGCTCTTCGAAACTGATGATTTGGTGCTCCGAAAGAACGAGAAAAGTTTCATTTTGTGCTTGTTGGAGATAGCTCGCCGGGGGTCAAAGTTTGGGATGCCCGCTCCACTCTTGGTCCAGATGGAAGAGGAGATTGATGCCGAGCTGGCAAACGGAGACTTAGACTGCGAATGTCAAGAGGTCTTCAGTGAACTGATGAGTAACAAACCGCAGATCATTACAAATGATCTTCGAAGTCTTCATGAAAGAGTAAGTGGTACATTTTTTAATAATGTAATTCGAAAGATCCACTTATTTTATTTAGAATTTGAACTGGCATAACAATTTTGTCCATATATTGTTTCTTATTAAAGTTAATGATTTTCTGTCTTTAAGCTATAATCTGGGTTGTCTGAAATGTGAGGCTGGCTGTCTATTCGCGCAAGTGGCAAAAAATATAGACAGGTTATCCAAACTCATATTAAGTTACTATTAACAGCCTGTGTGAATAGAACATTAGCAAACTATATAAGAAAATACTGTGAATAATAGTATACTATAGAGGAAAATATATTGCAATACTTATAGCATACAAACCTTTGGAAAATTAGCATATTATTCAGGCAGAACTTTGGAAATTAGCAAGCTAGACAAATCTCTGGAAGTATTAGGGACAAATCTTTGAAAACATTAGTCAACTATTTAAACAAAATTTTGGCAATTTGATACGAAATATAAAAAAACTATATAGACAAATCCTTCGAAATATTAATATACTCTAAAGTTAAATATATTAAATATTTAGAAGCTGAATACTGGCAGCATTATACAAATAAACGTACTGGAAATACTAGTAAACTGTGCGGACAAATCTTTTGAAATATTAGTATACTAAATACACCAAATATTAAGAAAGTATACTGGAAAAGTTTCCGAAATATCAGTACTACACAGATGAACGTATTGAAAGTATTATTAAACTATGCAGGCAAATACATCGAAATATTAATAACCTGTATCAAGCAAAATTTTCAAAATATTAGTAAAGTATACAAATAAACCTTTGGAAAAATGGGAAAATTATACAGGTAAAACTTTGGAAATGCTAGTAAGCTATACAGACGCATTTTGCAAACATTTATTGAATTGAACGAGCATACCTTTTAAAATATAAAATTATGCAAATAAGTGCTTATCTTGAAGTTAATATAATCGCTTCGATATATTAAGGGATCTCTTTGGACGAAAAAATTTGGTGATAACTACATAGATGTCAGAACCGGGAGTGTGTGCCACATAAATATTTTGCTGGCAACAACTTTCTTAATTTAGTCCCCCCCTCCAGCCTTAATTCAATTACAAAAAACATTGATTTAGTCACTGTTTGTTTAATTAGTTCAATTAATTAGTTAAATTAATTAATTAAATATAATTAGTTTAATTATTTACTTAGTTCCTATACAATGTCACTGTCCGACTTAGATCTTAACCACTGGAGACTGTGCCTATCCTGTTAAAAACTAATACATAGATTATTAAATTTTATTTCCAAGTGTGCATCGAGGGTTGCTACCTTAAGCCCGAATACCGAAATCGTCTGTGCAAGCTGCCAAACAACAAAGACACGTGAATCTGTGTACTTTACGAAATATTTAGTTCTCTAAGGAAATGGTAAATCTTACAATTCGTATTGTTTATGAAACTTAACCACCACGTTCTTCACTTGTCCATTCCTAGCTGGTTTAGTCCATTTTTGGTGTGTTAAAGCCAGTCTTTTGAACGCATGATCGACAGAAGCGATACTGCAACTTTCTAGACCGGTTCATTATCAGTCACAAGGATCGAGAGTTTTTTGTAATTTACTAAGAGGGTTAACCTTGGAGAGTTGAAAAGGGTCTAGGCTGATTAGTTAAATATTCATGTAGTGTATGATCTTCGAGCATATTTTTATGTGTAATTGGTGAACAGGATTTAGTAGTAAAAGGCGATTAGTAATATTTTGTAAGTCTCTTCACAATAAGTCTCTTTTAAACAAATCTTTAGAGGTCGCCTTTGACAGTTTTATTTGTTGTTTTTTTTCAAAATTTCGCGCAAAGCTACACAAGGCTGCCTGCCTCTGGTCGTCCCTAATTTTGATGTGATAAACTGGAAAGAACAGCGCCGGATTAACTTTCTTGTGGGTCTGGTACCAAAAAGATTTGTGAGCCCTCAATTTTAAATTGTGCTACTTTTTACTCAGATAAGGCGAGAATAGCCCATTTAATCTTTTTTTTTTCGATAAGCACAATTTAACAACTTTGTTAAACTGCACCTGGTGCTGGGGCACTCTTACTAGTCGGGATAACGAAAGTAGACTCAAAAGTCATTTAAGAAATCTCGAAGTACTATTATCTTTCTTCTTTAAAAATGAAAAATCAAAAGAAAAAGAAGAAAAGAGAGATGGAAAAAATAAAAAGAAGACTCAGAAGAAAGAGATAGAAAAAAAAAGAAGATTAAGATAAAGAGACAGATTTTAGGAGAGGATTTGAAAGAAAGAGATACAATACTTAAATCTAATAAATAAATCTAACTGAGAACAAAATCAACAAAATTCTTGATGATTTATAGAGAAATTAATCATTGAAAGAACACTAATGGATCTAAAGAATAAAGACATAATCATTAGGATAACAAATTCAAAAAATCATAATATTTGAGTATAATATGAATAGAACATTGCAAGATGTGAAGCTGTACAGGTAGTACTTCCACATCAAAGAACATCAGAAGTAGTCACCTTTGAGGAAAGATATAAGAAGTCTGATATCAAATCTTCACATAAAGACAGTTTACCGCCTCACTTGCAAGAGCTGTATAACCGTAACTGTAGAGATTTTACAACTGATCAATGTCATAGATTATATGATTTGCTCATGGAATATCAAGTTGCCTTCTCCAATGCTAAAGCTGAACAAATAAAATATCTCATAAGATTGATGCTGGAGATGCATCCCCAATATGTCTGTTAGCCAAACAAATCCCACTTACAAAGAGTACTGAGAATTTCAAAGAGATAGAAGCCATAATACAGCAAGGGGTAATAGAACTGAATAATAGTCCATGCGCATCACCTACTATGCTTGTGAAGAAGAAGAAGGGTGGATTCACAAGGTTCTGCTTATACTACTGGAGGGTGAATGAAGTCACAATGAAGGATGCCTACCCACTGCCAAAAATTGATTCTACTCTGGATACTTTATCTGGATTAAAATAGTTTTTAATATTGGACCTGAAGAGTGTATGTTGGCAAATTCAAGTTGAAGAAACAAGTAGAGAGAAGACAGCCTTTAATGCAGGAAATGGATTGTGACAAGTTGTTGTAATATCATTTGAATTATGTAATGCATCTACCACATTTCAATGACTACTGGAGGGTGCTGTTTTTAAACTGTCATAGAACGCTATACTCGTCTGCTTAGATGATATAATGCTTATGATGGGATAGGGAACAATCTGGATAAGTTGAGGAAAGAAAACATTAAGCTGAATCTCAAGAAGTGTGAATTATTTTGTCAACAGATGAGTTTCCTGGGACACATATTCAGCAGATAAGGAGTGTCTACAGACCCCACTAAGATTGGATATGTCCAGAACCTACAAAGAACCTACGTGAGATAAGAGGATTTCTGGAACTGTGCTCTTAGTATCATGGTTTTGTAAAACCATTTTTTGATATAGCTTTGATATTGCACAAATTACTTGGAAACCAAATAAGGTTTGCTAGAGTGCTGATTGTGAGCAGGCACTCAACAAATTAATTTTTCTATTAAACACTACTCCTGTAATAGCATACTCAACTCTTGAATATCCATTCATTTTAAATGTTAGATACAGTTGCCAGTTATTTTACAAGGGGAGCAGTTGACAACTATAACTATTGCCTACTATAACAAGGTAATGAATGATGCATAAAGAGGTATTGTGCAACTTAGAAAGAGCTGCTACTTAACCATAACTCATTTCTATCAACACCTATATGGACAAAAGTTTACATTGTGGACAGATCATGCAGTACTGAAATGGCTGGTGAATTTTGACAATCCAGAAAGCCAGATGGCAATATTGCTCCAGAAACTTCAGGAGTACAACTTTAACATCGTCAATTAACCTTAACGAAACCATGGAAATTCTAATGCATTATCCTGAAGACCGTGTGTTAACGAAAAATGTAAACATTGTGAAAAGAAGAAAAGCACAAGACAGCAAAGATGACCAACTTAAAATACTTCAGACCATAGTCCAAAATGTAACTAACTCAAGTAATGATAAAGAACTGGTGTGTCTCAGCACTCAAATGACAGACTTGTGGAAAAGATACGAGTTTGAAACCAATTATTCTGTGGATCAAGAATAGTACAAAAAAAAATTTGTGGCAAATAGTCCCTCCAAAAAGACCAAAGACAAAGATGTCTTGGGCACAGTGGGATTCACTATGCCTACAAGAGAGCTTTTTATGTCGAAAATGAGAAGGTACTAGTCGATAGAAACACTGACTACAGTTGGGACTTCCACAGTCACTATATTCTAAACACTTTTTGTCTTCACAACTTTCCAACAGCTGGACATCTTAGGTGTTAAGAAGACACTAGACAGAGTAAAAGAGCACTTCTGTTGGATTGGGCGCCGGGGACGTGCAGAGAATTGATGTAATTCATGTGGAATATGGTGTGAGCTTAAAGGTCCATGAAAGAAACAGCATGGACAGCAACAGCAGTATTGTTGGAGCACCACTTGAAAGAATTTTTATCGATGTACTTGGTCCTCTGTCACAAAGTAGCAGTGAAAATAAATACACTGAGTGGTCACAAGTAAATAGACACCTAATTTTTCGTCATTTAACTGATTTAGGCTAACTAATTTGTGTTCACAGAGCACTATATAAATGAAAATGGTCTGCATACTAATTATCTTGTG
>NW_013668107.1:152562-153289 GCF_000517525.1 Limulus polyphemus
ATCCGGGTCGTCCAGGTCCATCGGACAAAAAGGGCTGTCAAAAGGAGCATTGAAATGGATCCCAGATTAACGACTGCAGAAGTGGCCAAAGTTGGTGGGATGAGCCCGAAATCTGTTCAACAAATTCTCCACAGATTGGGTTATCGTTGCAGAGCAACTAGATGGAAGCCCTTATTAAGACCTGCCAACATAGTCAGACGAAAAAAGTGGGCAAGTGATATGATGACCAAGCCTCTGGACTTTTGGAAGACCGTATTGTTCTCAGATGAATCAAGATTCGCTCAATGTTCGGACAGTGGAAGGATATGGGTCTGGAAAATGCCTCACCAAGTGTTTTGGCTCAACAGATTGCAACCAACTGTGAAGCATGGTGGTTTCAGCGTGATGGTTTGGGGAGCTGTTTGGGTTGGTGGGAGATCGAGCTTAGTGGAGTGTGTTGGCAACATAAATTTTGCGAAATACGTTGAAATATTGGAGGAAGGACTCTTGCCACTTTATTCCTCGGGTTTCGTGGACAAGAACACAGCGTTTTTCCAGGAAGATGGAGCACCGTGTCACAGTGCTAGAAAAACACCCAAAAGTGGCAGAAAAAAATGGTATCCAGAAGTTGCCCTGGCCGAGCCAATCTCCTGACATGAACCCCATCGAAAACCTCTGGGCCATACTCGACCGGCAAGTGAAGAAACAACAAAAAAAAAACAACTTCGAAGAGCGACCTACTCCAAGT
>NW_013668107.1:153480-157284 GCF_000517525.1 Limulus polyphemus
TGAAAAGCTGGTGTCTATTTACTTGTGACCACGCTGTGTACATCATAGTTGTGATGGACTATTTCACCTTATAGTCTGATACATATGATGTTCCTAACCATAAAGTAGAAACTATAGTAAGGAAAGTTGTCAATTAATTCATTTCAATATTTGGTGTGCCTATTGAACTTAACTCATATCAAGGATGGTACTTTGAATCAGCTTTGTTTTGCAAAAATATTTTAAAATCCGCAGAATAAAAGAGACTAATACAACAGCCTACATACGACTCAGCGGTAAGTCAGTGGACTTATAACGCTAAAACTCGGGTTTCGATACACGTTGTAGGCTAAGCACAGACAGCCCATTGTGTAGCTTTGTGCTTTTCAGTAAACAACCAACAACCAAATCATTTTAGTTGATGATGGACTTTCAGCGCTGTGCCCACTATGGGTGTTGAATCATGATTTTAGTGCTATAAGTCTTCCCAGTCTTACCGCTGAATTACTGGAGACAAATATAAAAAAAAAGAGGATGACTCGTCGATATATTATACGTAAGAAGTCGCCATGATATTTAAAACATAGAATAATGTTAATGTTATACATATAATGTGTGTATGTATAATTTTATGTTAGCCGAAATTACAAGTCGAAGTACAAACTTTCCGAACAGCCTCAATTATGGTGATATCATATACCTGAACCAATTAAAAACGCTGTTAGAATATGAGAAGAAAAGGAACTGTGACGTAATCTTCATAAATAGTAATAACTGTTTAAAACAGCTTCTACACACATAACGATGCACAATATGCATAACAGTGTTATTATATTCTCTTCTATCCATCCAGAAATTTGTAATAAGGGAAAGGAAGTACTTAAATACCGCCAGTGTTGAGTTAGTTGGATCCGTCCCTCAAAAGTTACAATATTTTAATAATAATTCAGATGAGGATTTAAGACCTTAATGTATAATGCAACTTTAGTAGTGTATTAGGTTAAAATTCATGTTTACTAGAAGTCATTCCTAGTGGGAGCCCGGCATGGCCAGGTGGTTAAGGCACTCGACTCGTAATCTGAGGGTCGCGGGTTCGAATCCATGTCACATCAGCCGTGGGGGCGTTATAACGTGACGGGCAATCCCACTATTCGTTGGTAAAAGAGTAGCCCAAGAGCAGATAGCCCTCGTCTAGCTTTGCGCGAAATTCAAAAACAAACAAACATTACTCAGAGCACTACTTTAATATAGATATAGTAAATTTTCCTGTGTTGTGGAAGATAAAGTAATCAATCTATATTTGTTCTTTTTAGTAATGCCTTAGTACAGTGGTGGATAGGAACTTATCTTTGTCAGAAGGAACGATTTACACATAAAAAGTATTGTTATTGAGTACCTAATGACAAACTTGACAATACGTATGTTTTTTTTTGTTTTTGAAATTTTTAACGAATGAAAATTTAGAATCCCTAAATAGAAATTACATTGTTGTTTTGTTCACATAGGAATTTCCCAACTTAAGGGTGACCGCTTCCAACTCTAGTCTTCTCCCTCTATACAAATTTAGAAGTAGTAATATAGGATTATATGAATAAGGGTTTAGTAAGCATGTTAATTGAAAACTTGTGTCTAAGGAAGCCTGAATAATAATAATTGTTTGTTTGTTTTAAGTTAAGCACAAAGCTACACAATGGGATATCTATGCTCTGCCCACCACGGGTATCGAAACTCGGTTTTTAGCGTTGTAACTCCGAAGACATACCACTGTGCCACTGGGGGGGGGGGCTAATGATAATATAAAAGAAGTACAAACATGCTGAAAAGGTCTTGACGTTACTTGAAAAAGAAGCAAGTAATTTAACAAAAATAGACGTGTTTAAGTGTTTCTTTTTTCTAAAAAAAGAAAAACACTAATAAAAGGCATTTCTCATGAATTTTAATAAATACTTTTTAGTTGTTTGTTTAATATTTTTTCTCTCCTCACGATAAATCGTTCCTAAAATTGATTTTTTGTGGTTCTTCCTAATCGTAATTTGATCAATGAACAGATTATGCCTCAGTATAATATACGTTCACAACGGTATGACAGAAGAAGAATTAGGAACGAAGTATGATTAACAGTAAAAACACGGTGACTAAATAACAATCATTAAGCAACTATTTAAATTATAAACCTTAGAACTGCCTTAAGTCGGCTTATTTCAGGTGTTTTCTTATATATATTCACTTCTACAGCTGTCTGAAACTTTGGAATTTAGGTCGGATGTCTGTTTATATTGTAAAAACTTAGGCTGGGTGCCTATTTTTATCTCTGTAACTATCTTCATTCGTAAGAACTTAAACTAGAAGTAGAAGTCTGTTTATAATTTCATCTCTAGAGGTGTCTTGATTCTAAGGAACTTAAGTCAAGTAGCTATTGTTTTCACACTACAACTGTCCGCTTGTTAGAACTTAGGTCGGATGTCTGTTTATAACTTAATCTCTAGAAGTGTCTTGATTCTAAGGAACTTAAGTCAAGTAGCTATTGTTTTCACACTACAACAGTCCGGCTCGTTAGAACTTTGGTCAGATGTCTGTTTATACTTTAATCTCTGGAGTTGTCCTGATTCTAAGGAACTTAAGTCGAGTAGATGTTGTTTAAACACTACAACTACCCGGTTCGTTAGAACTTAGGTTAGATATTTGTTTGGATTATCACATTTATAACTGTATTGATTCTTAAGTTGGATACATATTGAAAGGTAGGTTGTTAATAGAGGGCCACTCTATTCATATCACAGATGCAAATATGGTGTAAACGAAAGAAAGTTCATTCTAATAACGTGAACGTACTTTCAATTGCCAATTGTAATATTTCGATGCTTTCAGCTTTGTAACCAGACTGCGGTATTTAAGTTTGGCAGCTAACTGTTTTTGCTAGTAGTTTTAAAGCCGACATCCCACCAAGAGAAATAGGTTATACAACACCTGGTGTCAGTTCATATAATTAGCCAATTTTAGATCCTATTTTTTAAATTTTTTGATTGTTGTATAATCGAAAAATAAACTATAACACTAACTTTATCTTCTCTCTCTGTATAGAGAAAGTAAGATAGGAAAAAATTGTTTGTTTCAGAATTTTGCCAAAAACCCTACAAGGATTATTTACGTATAGCCATCTCAAATGTTGAACTGATAAAATAAAGGGAAGATAGCTAGTCAAATACACCCATCGCCAACTCTTAGGCTACTGTTGTCTGATCGAATAGTGAGATTTAACCATATATCATTCTTAAAGTGCACCTACAACCTTAAAGTTTAGCATGAGTTTTTGCGGCAACGGGCCGCGAACCATGAATCTTCGGATTCACAAATCAAACATTTTATTTATTAGTACACTTCTTTCGGATTATTGACGAGAGATTGAAATATGCAAGGCGATGTTTTTCATGTGCATAGAGAAAACTGTCATATAACTTCTAAACGGGTTGCTTCTGGTCAGTATAATCACTCCAAAAACAACGGAGTATTAAATACTGATTATGAAACAATTAACTATTTAGTCATGCGAACTTATATGTGTGTGTGTGCGCGCGCGTAAATCTTGTATTAATATTTCATTATTAAGTCTGCTCTTAACTTCAAGCTGCTTTTCTTGTTATATATACACTTTAAGTACTAAAAAAAAGAAAGAATGAATATTATAATTATAATAAACAATCAGTTTAAATACTGCAAAAGGTTTGTTTGTTTGTTTTGAATTTTGCGCAAAGCTACACGAGGGCTATCTGCGCTAGTAGTCCCTAATTTAGCCGTGTAAGACTAGAGGGAAGGCAGCTAGTATCA
>NW_013668107.1:158376-168674 GCF_000517525.1 Limulus polyphemus
ACTTTTTTAACAAATTAGAATTTTACGAAAAGGGGCAGGGGTTATATTTTGATAACCAGTTTCTGAAAACAAGGATTATGAAAAACAAAAAAAATAATGAGTCTTGTAGACTTGTAGCTGCACATCTTGACTGACGTTTCAAAATATTCTCAAATATAGAATCACCAGAACCTTTGCGCAATATGGAGCTTTAGAAATTTGTGTTAATATGCAATCTTGAAATGTTCTGTAACATTCACCAAACGAAGAATTACTGATGTAAGGATAACATAACGACCAGAAAAAAAAAATAAATACAAGAAATATTAATTTAGTTTCTAATGTTCTATTGTTTGTTTGTTTATTTAGGATTAAGCACAAAGCTACACAATGGGCTATCTGTGCTCTGCCCACCACGAGTATCGAAACCCGGTTTCTAGCGTTGTAAGTACTCAGACATACCGTTGTGCCACTGGGAGGGGGGGGGCTATTGTTCTATAACATTCACTACACAACAAACTTAGTGATCTAATAACATTATAGCTACCACAAAAAAAAGGAATATTATTTTAGTCTACTGTTCTTTAATATCCAACAAATCAAGAGCTGCTGATTTAAAGACACCAGGAATATTACATTGGTCTATTGTTTTACAACGTTCACCACACCAAACGTATCAGAAAACACTCACAAAAAATAAACAAGGGATATTACTGTATTCTATTGTTGTATAAACTTCATCATATTAAATACACCATAAATATCAGAAAATAAAAGAACATTATCTTAGTCTACTGTTGTTATTCATTAAATGTGAATCAGAAAAATGTATAATATTGGTAACTAGCGATAATCACCACTACATATATTGGTTCTTCGACAACATGATTCGTTTTTCAAGGATGTTAATGTCCAAAAGAAAAATTTGGGGGCAGTGGTTAAAATTTACGAGAGACATTACCATTTTTAGTGCGCAAAATCATAATGTTAAAAGGCATGGGGGACATTGGAACAGTATGATTACAAGTAAAGTGCTGATTCCCAAATAAGGCCTGCATTTCCTAAAACAAAAGTTAGCATGTTGGTGCTTAGTCTACTTTTTCAGAACAGGTTACACCCTTAAGTTCGATTATTTAGGCATAAGATTGTATTGAGACTTGCATGGCTGGTCGTAAAGTTGTCAAACAGATCATAGTATTTTTTATTTACTGGGGAACAACACCCTTTAATTATTTCTATCAACGACATGCAGAGTATACATATATATATACATCCCTAGTAATAAAACACACCCTTAATTTATGGATGTTACATTGGATCATGTTTTCTTTTATAAGTTAGACTTCCAATTAGGACGACTTTTTTGTAACAAAAGCATTGTGCCAGTGGTTCTCCAGAACTTATTGGTTCAGTATTATTGCATCTTAGTTTCCTTTTTTTCTATAATTCATTAGAAAAACGAATATACATAATGAGCTGATTTAAAAATCCTGTAACTTAATAAACAAAAACAAAGAAATCCAAGAGGAAATATTTCCTTAGCCTGTTGTTCTGTAACATTCACCACAACAAGAGTCACTGTCCTAAAAACACCCTAATTATCAGGAGTAAAAACAAAACAAAAAACACGAGGATTATTACCTTAATCTATTGTTCTGTAACATTCTCCAAAACAGGAATTACTGACCTAAAAACGCCATAATTATCTGAAGTAAAAAGAAAACAAAAAACACGGGAAGTACTACCTTAATCTATTATTCTATAAAATTCATCACAACAGGAATTATTGACCTAAAACACCGTAATTATCAGAAATAAAAACAAAACAAGAAGCACGAGGAATATTACCTTAATATATTGTCCTAGAACATTCACCACAACATGATTTACTGAAATAAAAAACGCCGTAACTATCAGTGAAAAAAACGAGAAATATCACATTAGATCTATATCTTTTTATTACGGCTTTCCCTTGTAGTGAATTTATTATTTAACACAGACCTAATTCAAAGTTCGGTTTCACTAACATGTAAGTCATCCAAAGCAGAAATCATATTTATAACTGACTTATACAGTGATAAACCTGAAAATTACGTCGACTTGAGCACATTAAACACCCAGTATATATTCATATTCCTATATATACAACTTAGAGTAAAACACTTTTAGTTTTACAATATAACTTTTAGTGAAATACCTTTAGCTTCAATACTATAAATAAGATACTTTTAATTTTTTAAATACATACTAAATATCAGTAATGGCTAATGTTAAGTATTACATACAGATATGTGCGTATACGAAAGGAAGAACCTTACGTAGAACGTTATTCTTACTTCATCTCCAACAGCAGGTTCTTCAGGGTAGCTGTAAAATTTTTACTGGTGAATGTCGTCTACCTTAATGATACCTTTGGCTTTTGCCAGGACGTTTTTTGCATGCGCTAGATCTGCATGTATCTGGTGAAGCTAGTGAAGCATTCTGAACTGGTCATCTTGATCCAAACTCTCTCATTTATCTTTATTTCTTGGGACATGGTTCAGTTTTCATGTGACTTTAATATGGGCGATTTGTTACAGGAGTTCTGTAGGTGCTATATAGTATATAATATTTGATATGTGAATAACAGAACCAAGACAGGTTTGGAGATTTGCTTCTCTACTCATGTCTAACTTGTCACTGTTTGTCAGAAAGAAACTTGTATCAATTAGCCAAAGTGGTAACAGCATTTAAAGTGTCTGAGACACTGACAAGTGAACCAATTTACTAATCACTTCTCTATCAGTCAGGAGCTCAACCTCATTTTTATGCATCTTTACTAGTATAAATCAAGCCCTATCCATCCTTATGTAAGCTAGGTTGACCATCACATCTTTGGGCACAAGTTGATTACTGTGTTATCATGTCAGCAATGGAACCTATTTTGGGTCTGATCGCTGACACGATAACACAGTAATCATGTCAGCGATCAGACCCAAAATAGGTTCCATTGCTCTAATGAAATCAGAATTATGGCAGCCATTTACATTCCATTTCTTTTGCAACTGTTATGACATTATTTAGAAGAACACATTCCTCCTATCTTTCCTGGGTGCAAAATACAAACGGAACGTTTAGAAATATCCCACCATTGCAAAACCGGAGTCTGCATTCCATCTCTATTGTCCAAAGTGACATTTAAAGTGTGTTATAAATAGCCATGATCAATCACTGGTATCCAGTGTGGTTGTGCCATAAGACCAGAATATACTTGAGATAAAAGAGTTTTGGGACCTCTGAGGATCAACCTGGCTGAGATGGAGCCACAGCAAGATTCTTTCTGTCTTTGAATTGGCTTAAACTGGCCACCTAAAACATATATATTACAAAAGCTCTATTAAGATATAGGTGTTCCTAATGGCAATGGTATAATATGCCTTCTAATGTAGATGGCTCAAATCATTCACAAAAGTTGCCATCTTTCTTGAGTCTCTTGCATTTGAGATTTGAATTTGGTATGATGATAGCTTAGCGTTGTACCAGTTTTAGATATTAGTGCAGCTCAATTATGACTCCATGCAAGTTGATGACTTGCTCCTCAAACAAATACTTTTATTTTGTCAAAATTAGACCATCTAAACTCAATTTCAGGCATTGTATTGCCTGTTTATGAGTCATCGATTTCAAATAGTCACCCATTTTAAGCAAAATGGTCTAGGTCTTCCTTACTTCCCCCTTGAACCTTGATAACATTATCTCCTTTATTTCTTCATCTTGTCTTGCAATAATGAACGTTGACAACCTCCAGTGGAATTCGGCCAATATGAAGCTTAGAAATCACAAGTACTGTTTTTTCTTGTTGTTGTTGTTGGCGCCCGTGACCTCATTGTGTCTTTCAAACATAGCAACATGTAGCCAAAAAAACACGTTTTATCTTTCAGTTCTGCCAACCTCGAGCTTTCTGGTGACCCCTACGGGTTTCAACTGAATCTTTAGTCTTATACTGAGCACAGGTGAGAATGACAAAAAATGACGATCAGTCACATTGATCAACAACATTCTAGAGCCATAAAGAGAGCTTCACAGTCGATCTCAGGAACTACATATTGTCATAAAAATCCTGAGATGTCTGTGTTTTTTGCTTGCAGAAGGTCAACTTCAATGATAGGACTGATTCAACAGCTCCAAAGGTCCCAGATTGTGGTTCTCCTCCGCGAACCTGTGACTAGGTTGAGACTATAAACACCATATTTTGCATAATTTGTTTGAGACCAACAACTTGTTCTTTCCAAACTGTGCCATATTCTTGGATTGCACTTTTCCTTCACTGATTAGTTACTCCTCTAGCTTTAAGCTCTTCATTTGAATAATAGTAATTTTGGTAACATTTCACAGAAATATTTTATAGCAGTTACCTATTTATATACACTCAGACTAGTGCTCAGACAAAAAACACAAATAATTAAATTCGTTATATCTTACTGTTTACAGAAGTTGTAGGACAACCGTTTAATTATCTTGTGCTTTCTCTTCCTATTTAGTAATCCGTAGCTGATATTGTTCGGTTTTTTACCTGGCTTATATATTGTTGCATCAATCTTTGTTACTGCTATAAATCACGTGACTTGTATTGACCCTCACCCCAAGGACTATAACTTTAAACCTGTCATTGTTTTATCTACCTGATATATAATACGGACGTTTTGTTCGAGGTCACAGAGATTGTTAATATCTGATACATGGATGTTAGAAAAACCTTAATACTTCGATTTGTGCATGAAGCGCACGTTCGTTTAGATTTGTGGAGAATAAAGCTACAAATAACTTCTATAAATCAGGATTAATGATATGATATAAACATATTATCTTTTTACTGATATCTACTAGTTCTATTGAAAGCAAGATAGGAAGTTGACAGGTAATTCTTTAGTGAGAAATTATCAGCCTGCAAAGACTTATAATTTATATTTTCTGGAAAGGAGTTTCTTCTAAAGTGATATTATATTTCAACGTTTCAGAGAATGTAAAGTATGCTGTAGATGAAAACGTTTCACCTGAACTTTGTATATTATCCGTATATTGCATTGATTGAGTGTTAACTTTAAGTTGCTTAACATTTCTAAATTGGTGTTTGATTTTGATTAAAATTACCTGAAAAGTAAAACTGGACGTGTTTTAGTGGTTAGCGTTCCAACACTGTGAAGCCAAAGTTTTATGGTTTGTGTCCCCTTTCAAATTTTGGGGCCGCGGGTGCGCTATCAGAGTGACGGTCAAATCCCTCTATTCGATTAGAGTAGCCTAATCGCTGTTGACGGATACTGTTGACTTCCCACAAATCTGTCAAGTCAAAATTAGGGCAGCTATACACATATAGCCCTTCAGTAGCTTTGTACAAAAATTCCAGATAAGGAATTTATACTCTGTATTTTATGGCAAAGCTACTAAAAATATCTGCCGCCATCCCTAACTGTCAACTACTGACCAGAGGGAAGGTAGCCAGTCAGCAGCATCTTACCATCCACTGTCCACGCTAAGAGGTCGATTGTCAATCTTATAATGCACCCACAGCTTGAAGTGTGGGAATATTTTGTGGTATCTCACGGATTCGGCTCGGCATGGCCAAGTGGTTAGAGCGCTTGACTCGCAATATGAGTATCGCGAGTTCGAATCCCCGTCCCACCAAACATGCTCGCCCTTTCAGCCGTGGGGGCGTTATAATGTTACGATCAATCCCACTATTCGTTAGTAAAAAGGTAGCCCAAGAGTTGGCGATGACTGATGATGACTAGCTGCCTTCCTCCTAGTCTTTCACTGCTAAATTAGGGATGGGTAGTGCAGATAGCCCTCGTGTAGCTTTGCGTGAAATTAAAAAACAAAAACAACAATCGCATGGATTCAAATCCAGCTCGTCAGTTCCGAAATCCAGAACTATATTACACAGCCAACCTGCGCGCTAAATAAACAAACAAACACTTGAAAACTAACTGAATTCATAAACATTTTAGAGTTTATCAAATTTTCTGAAAGTACAGAAATTCTCTAGTCTAGTTCATTTAATGGTTGTTTGGTCGATGAAATAATAACAATATTAGTGAAGTAATAATTTAACTCATTATGTTAGTTACAAACATTAGTAATGTGTTTCTCAGACGTAGGGTGTGTAAATTTCTTAGTATTCTCATGTTACTCCACCTTCCTTGATTGGGAAGACTAACGGCTCTTTATTGATTCTTTCTCAAATCCTTTGTTGTCTAATTATTTATCAACCAATAAAAAGTATATATACACATATAAGGCTACTGGTTCAACGAATATGCAAGCTTATACATTACATTCTTTATTTCAAGTTAGCTACTGTCAAAAAGTAAAACACCTTTTCAACTAATGTATTAACATATTCCTTAGGACTTCTGTTAAGATTTACTCACTGCCAAAAAACAAAATACAGTTTCAACTAATAAATTAAATTGTACCCAAGAGTCTGTATTTAAAGTAATTTACCGGTTAAAAGTATAATTCCTCTTTAATTCTTATATTAGCTTATACCTAAGAGCCCGTATTTAAAGTAATCTACCGGTTAAAAGTATAATTCTGCTTTAACTAGTGTATTAACTTGTACCTTAGATCCTATATTTAATATTATATACAGTTAAAACGCAAAAATCTCGCTTTAACTAGTATATTAGCTTGTACCTTAAAGCCCGTATTCAAATTAATATACCGGTTAAAAGTATAATTCTGCTTTAACTAGTGTATTAACTTGTACCTTAGATCCTATATTTAATATTATATACAGTTAAAACGCAAAAATCTCGCTTTAACTAGTTTATTAGCTTGTACCTTAAAGCCCGTATTCAAATTAATATACCAGTTAAAAGTCAACTTCCGCTTTAATTAGAATATTAGTTTGTACCTTAGAGCATATATTTAAAGCTATCTACCAGCTAAAATTAAAATACTACTTTAATTAGCGCATTAACTTGTACCTTAGAGCCTATATTTAAAGATATCTAACAGTTAAAGTAAAATCCGCTTTAACTACTATATTAGTTTGTACCTAAGAGCTTATATTAAAGTTAACTAATATATATAACAAGATCCTTTCTATAATTTCCCATATACTGAATAAGGAACGTGACTTTCTACACTAAAGAAGATAGTTAACTTCAAGGCCATGTTTACTGAACCAACTACCTGTTCTACTTGTTAAACAAAATTATTGATTAAGCTTTCGTTTCACATCGATCGAAAGTCCTATAAAGATTCGGAATATGGTTGGTATGCTCTTTTTAAAGTTGTTCTGGTTTCTCTGAACCTGAAACAGACTTACTTTATTTGCATTTAACATTACACGACTTCGTAACTGTTTTCTTTAGAAATTGAACAAACCCTAAACATGCTCATCTGCCCTTCTGACTTTATTTTCAATGAATTAACGTTTTATCTTATCAATATTTTATCTTAAACTTGAGGTAATCTCATTTATCGTTTTCTGGCTTTAATCTCTGTAGCAGGTGCTTTGTTTCTGATTTCCACGCAAAGCTACACAAGGGCTATTTTCGCTAGCCGTTCTTTACTTTGAACTGATAGACTAGAGAGAAGGCAGCTAGTTAATGGAAACCACCGCCAACTTTTGGACTACTCGCATTTGATGAATAGAGGGATTTAACATTGATTTTTATAGCTCATCCACGACCCCAAAGTGCAGAGCACTATTTTGTTTATGGCAATGTGATGCAAACCATGAATACTCGGTTTCACAGTCCGGTACTTTAATTACTAAAATATGACCAGCCCAGGATAATAAATAATAACTACATATACATGGATCTCTACCTATCACAGTTTTTCTTATTTTAAAATTCAACATTCACAATTTTGTGAATGGTTTTACTTGCTTGTTACCACTAGAAAATGTACAAATAGTACAAAATGAGGACAGTATTATCTTAACAAACAAAATTCAATGTAATTTGAAAGCTCATGGTTAATATAGCGGTAACGTTTGAAACAGAATATCCTCTCGAACTGATACACTGTCATATTTCATTGTTATCTAAGTATTGACAACACAAACAAACAAATAGTTACGAAAAGTATTATAATCATTATTTAACTCGATTTTATAAGCACATTTATTTTCTTTTTGCTTTCCTATTATACAAACCAGTAGGCTGCATTAAGTTAGTAAAAGATCGTACACTGTATAACTATTTCTTTTGTTTTAATTTATATTGTTATGATGCACTGTGGGAAAATACTGTATTTCATTGTTTCCATGTTAAAATTCTTTATTTTAACACCCAGTTCAGTAATAGCTAATATCCAAGACAACATTTTGGTAGGCTCGTATCAACAAAGACGACGACATCGCAAAGAAAAACAACAACAGATATTTAACAATTAACTTGGTGTCAATTTTCTGAAATATTATCATGGTCTTTGTACAATAAATGTCTACAACAAGTTGTTGTTCTTTTTTAATTTGTTATCGTTAAAAATATGTAGTTTGAAGTTGACTTTTTGTTAGCTTTAAAATTACGATAGTTAATTTTTTTTTCTAATTAAGCGTATTATCATATATTTCCTGGTAAAGCCTATTATCACTCATCTAGTTAAGTCTGTCTAATCAAAAACACCTTAGGTGTGAAAAATGATGCGGCCAAAAAAAAAAAAAAAAGAAGAATTGAGCGTGCGACTTAAAGGAATGAAGACAAAATTTACGGACAAACTGCTAGCTACACTTATAGCGTTAATATGATAAGAATTTTACAGCAAATATTCTTTCATCAGTTAGCCAGGCCGCGTTTTTTGTTCAGTTTGGAGCATGATGATGGGTAAAACAAAATACGCGGCCTGGCTAACTAATGAATGAATATTTGCTGTAAATTTCTTATCAATGCTATAAGTGTAGCTACCAGTTTGGCCGTCAATTTTGATTTCATTTCTTTAAGTCGCACATTCAATCCTTTTTTTGGCCGCACCTTTTTTTTTCACACCTAAAGTGTTTCTGATTAGATATCATGACGTTTTGTCAATACACACCAACAAACCACAGTAAGTAAGAAAGTGACACCCGATAATAACCAACATTAGGTTTAAGATCGCAACCCTATTAATCGGGAAAAAAACTATACTTTACAGAACCAACCAGATTCTTTAAAGTATATGGTGGTAGTTTTCCTCTCTAAAACAATGTTAATAAATTCCTTTATAGTAATGCCATGGAAACTATGATAGATTAACAGTTTATTGTCATCACTCGCATGCACTCGGTGCAGCCGTCAAGCATCATTATTTACGCTAATTGCTTTAAGCTAATATCACGTGACGCTAAACTCTTTTTTAATTAGGAGAATTTCATAAAATTGAGTAAATTTGTGCTTAAAAGTTGACAATGAATAATAACCGTCCACCCGCATGTTTCTTTTGAAAACTTGAGCTAGAAACTGCTAATTTAGTTTGCTTGGCCTAACCAATACTCGTGTATCTGTACGTCCTTTCATCTTATAGTTTTGCTGCTCTAAATCAGCCGTTTTTAAACTGAATGACTAAAAACGGTCCATTTTTACACTTAGGTGAAGCTGTAGTAAAAATTTCAGACCGGTAGCTCACGTGACTTTTTGCGTAGGCGAGCGCAAAAATTTTCGTTAAATTTTTTTTTGTTGAATAGCTTTGCACATGTGTCTTATATTTACACCAAATAAGACTCCCAATTGTAAAGGTCTGTCAGTGTACCAAATTTGAAAAAAAATCACTGAAAGTTAAATATGTTTTTCTGTCAAATATAATTTCCATATTTTTGGTGAGAAGAAAAAAAATAGGAAGAAACTCAATCAAAATTGGAGATTTTATATCTCGAGCATTTCTTAATGGATTGCCTTGAAATTTGGTATGTGAAGTAAGGGTCCAGTAGAGTACATCCACTGGAAGTATGTGGTACTTTCTGTGACCACAATCCGAGCTACAGAAAATGGGAAATTGCTAAACTATCACTCCTGTTAATAACATACAGTGTGTACTGCAGGTTGTTTTGGCCGCACGACACACTACTGTGTGTCTTGATTCCATTATTCCTGGTTAAGCCTATTGTCTGTTTCTTGATAAAGCCTGTTACCTACCTTCTGGTTAAGCCTATAATTTGTTTCTTGGTTAAGCCTGTTCCCTGTCTTCTAGTCAAGCCTATGATCTGTTTCATGGTTAAGCCTATCACCCGCTTCCTGGTTAAACCTATTGTCTGTTTCCAGGTTCGGTCACTTTTTTGTTACTTTTTGAAGCATAATATATATATATATATGTGTGTGTGTGTGTGTGTGTGTATATATATATATATACACACA
>NW_013668107.1:169674-178107 GCF_000517525.1 Limulus polyphemus
TTATTCCACCATCTGCTTGACCAACTATCCTTCCTCTAACAAAATCTGACAATTCGAGAGAACCTTGAGTTCTAGCATGTTGTAGCACAAGATAATTAGTGTGCGTACCATTTTCATTTATATAGTGCTCTGTGAACACAAATTAGTTAACATAAATCAGTTAAATGACGAAAACTTAGGTGTCTAGTTACTTGTGACCACTCAGTGTATATATATAACCTGGTTAAGCCTAATAACCGTTAACTTATTAAGTCTACTGTAAGTTACCTAGCTCGTTCCAGTATCTGCTATCCTAAATTTTCTTATCTAGTTAAAGCAAATATCTATGGAGTTTTGAGTTCGTTTTACTTCACCATATAGTGACCTAAGTTAATTTAGGTATGTGAATAATGTTATGACATTTTGTCCTTTGTTATTTACCTAAATAACTGTTTCTTCATTAAATCTAAAGGTTGATATCTAGTTTTTCTCTAAGTAGTTATCTTGCTTTGATATGAAGTTAATTATATGTTTAAATAAAATATCCATTATTTTAATCCTTTACTTTAAGACTAAGAATTTTAGCCTTATTGTATCGCAATAAATGTATCATAGATTAGTAGGATACACTTTGTCCACCAATAAATATATTAAAACGGAGAATATTTTTACGTCATTGAACATACTTAAAAGTTCGCAAATTTGTCTGTTCAATTTGGTGTATTTTGCAAATACTCATTAGTCTGTGTCGTTATAAAATCATTTTCTTAGTATACAAGTCTACATATAAAACTATGTATGAACTGACTGTTATGACACAAGTTACTTTCCACTTTAACGACACCCTCTTCTACAAAACTACCTATATACAGTGCTGAAAACGTAAAGTTAACACACTTGCATATCAATGATTGAAATCCCTTAAGGCAAGGGTGCAACAGAAGTTTTAAATACTCTAGGAATGTATGACGTAATCAAAGGAACTCCCACAAAATTAGCAGTGCACCGAGTGTATATTCAGGATAACGTATTGTTTTGTCTCAGGGTAGATTCGCAGTGTCTTATAATTACATATTGTTTTTCTTTAGTAATTGTTTTCAAAAGAAAGTTTTGACATCCCATTGGAGTATAATAATGCTACACACCTAACCTATACTCACAACAGTCCTATTCACCATGTACAGTTATAGTGTTTACTAGGATAAAATAGATTTTTAAACAAATCAAAGTCGTGCGGATTGTCCATCACCTGTTATTTACACGCCTACTAGTACAACATTAAAAGTTATTGCATGACGTTAATACATTTATATCTTGTGTGTAAAAGTATTAGATGTTATATAAACAAAATAATTTATAAGGATGAGCACAGTTTATGTAATACTATAGACACATGGTTTATGTACAATTTATTTATAGCATAGCTGAAGTTCTAATTAGTGTCAAGTCAAGGAACAAGGGTTAGATGCATGAATTTTAACAAGAAATTGTATGCGTTGAATATTAAAGACCTGTCATTAGCAGTTTAGGCTTCATAACAATTAGGGTTTGAAAGGTAATACTTGGTGCGCCTAACTTGCATCCTATAGAGAATAGTTTATAAGTAGCAAATGAAATAGCTGGATATTTAGTTATATAAGACAACTTTATTTGTGTTCAATAATTATATTTTTATGGGTTTGAATTTTAAAGACGCAAAGTCCCTCTATGATATTGTTGTAACATTGTTCTTTCGTTGACGGTTTGTTTTTAATTATCCGGTGAAACTGATTCAAAGCTGAATTCACGTAAACTATAACAAATTACTTTATTTCCTCCTTTAACGTATTTACAAGCTTGAACGCTTGTACATTGTCATAAATTGTGATACGCCTACGTTACAAATGACGTTCAAACCTCTAACAATCTAGGACTAACGTAAAATCAAATCAACTTACTTGCAACAAGTAACCGCGATAGTTAACACACTGAGGGATTTACTATACTATCTTCTTGAAAAATTCCCAACTCCCTTGATTATCTCATATATATATGTGTGTGTATATAATCTACTTTCAAATATACAAGAAAACTTTACGTCACATCCTTAGAGCTTTCTAGGCTTCTAAACGTATCCTGGTAATATTTTGAGTTGTTATCATTAAGACCGCAGCCACCTCTAGCTAACATTTAAATTATAATTTTAAGAATATAGCTTATAACAATATTATATGTAAAAAAGATAACCATTTTACATCGTTGTTTATCCATTATTGTTTGCTTTTTCTCACATATGTTTAATAACTGTTAATTTCTTGTTACTTACTTTTAAGCCCTCTGTACTTCATTTTGAGGGCTGGCATGGCCTGGTGGCTAGTTCTTGATTCGCAACTTTTGGGTTGGAGGTTCAAGTCCCTGTAACCAAAGATGCTCGCCCATTCAGCCGTGGAAGCGTTATAATATAAACGTCAATCGCACTTTTCGTTGGTTAAAGAATATCCAAGGAGTAGGCGGTGGATGGTGTTGACTATCTGCCTTCCTTCTAGTCTATTACTTTGAAGTTAGGGGCGGCTAGCACAGATAGCCCTCGAGTAGGCTTGCGCGAAATTTAACAAACACTACTTCATTTTGACCCATTTTTATTTCTTTTTCATTTTCTGATTGTGTATTGAATGCCTGAGTATCTGATAACACATAAAATATAATGGTAAAAGGTAGTTTTAAAGAGTTACAAGAAATATCCTACATAACAGAAAAGCGATTTTTTCAGTTTTTTATTATCTTAATAACTAAAAGCTGTATGTCTAATGAAGTGAAAGTAGTACTGCTAACGGGAAGATATTTTACCAAATCGGTCTCCTACACGTAGTTTAAAGTGATAGGCTGTTAAAAATACAGTCTGTTTTATGCTGGTAAATAGACGAGACTGCTGTTTATTATGCACCGACAGAAAATCTTTAGCATGAAAGATGAGATGTTGAAATGATGTATTTACACCCTCGGAAATGGGTGGAGATGGGGCGTTTGTATGAACATAGTATATTCCGCGGCGTGACTCTTTCAGTATTTCGGGTGAGGAAGAAAAATGTTAAGAATTACTTATATCTCACTCTGTGTCCGAGCTTGTTTGTGGTTAGCGTGCTCGAACCATGAACCCGAGGGCTCATAGTTGTCGGCCCATTGCCGCAATAACGTTCTCCACACCATGGGGCCGTGTGTGGCTTATACAAGTAACGGTCAGATATCACTGTTCGGTCAGATGAGAGTATTCAAAAGATGGCGGTTGGTGCTGGAAGCTAGCTACCTTCCATCTAATCTTGTCAGCTCAAAATTAGGAGACCCGGCATGGCCAGGTGGTTAGGGCGCTCGACTCACAATCTGAGGGTCGCGGGTTCGAATCCCCGTTCCACCAAACATGCTCGCTCTTTCAGCCGTGGGGGCGTTATAATGTGACGGTCAATCCCACTATTCGTTGGTAAAAGAGTAGCCCAAAAGTTGGCGGTGGGTGGTGATGACTAGTTGCCTTCCCTCTAGTCTTACACTGCTAAATTAGGTATGGCTAGCGCAGATAGCCTTCGTATAGCTTTGTGCGAAATTCAAAACAAACAAACAATCAAAATTAGGAACTGCTATGTGTAGTTTTTGTCTAGTTTTGCGTGAAGAAAATCTGTATTTTAGACCTTTTATATAAAACTTGTGATAATCAGAATTGTATTGAACATGTACAAAGTTTCCACATGATACCTGAATAGTATCTGCCACTTTGAACTTTATTTTTAATTATGTAAAGTCTGGTAAAATAAGTTTCATTGTTCAGATTGAGCCAGTGTTCTACATCCTAAATTTTAAATTACTTTTGAGTTTCAGCTCTTTCAAAACTTGATAACTGCCTAAACTTACGTAACACGAAATGTACAGCTACTGTTGGCTGGTTAAAAAATTAAACCTTCCTTAACCTGGAAGAGAAACAAGTATTCAAATGTACCTGTGTATGTGTATATTTATGTATGTACATACACACACCAGACGTTGGAATAGTAATACAGAAGTTGTACACTGTTCAAACCAGCTTGTTAAACGTTCCGGAGGTGCACCCAAGTTTCTAAAGTTAATCGTTAGCGACTTACACCAAAACATATGATTCTGGCTCCTAATCAAATGATTAACTTAAAAGTTACATCGTCAGCTGAAAGCAATCAACTAGAGCTCCTTCTACGTCCTCCCCCACCCACGTTCTGTTACGATACTCTCCCTGTCAGGTGCCATAATGTGGGTAGAAAGCTGGGTCATTACCCTTGAGGTAGGGGGGGGGGGTAGTTGAACTACCTGGAGCCTATTTCAGGTGACTTCTTTTTTACATTTAGTGTTTTGTTTTTTATTGTTGATGATACGACTTTATATTACTTTATTTTGACCCACAAATTTGAATATCTTACTTAGTAATTAAAATGATTGTTATTAATAACGCAAAAAATATTTTAATGGTAATTTTCAATACGTGTTATCATTGGCTTGTTTAAAACACTCGGTAACACTGTACTCTGATGGTATGATTCCAACTTAGAAAGCTCACTTCATTGTAGGAAATACACACTTCTTTTGTACAGCGCACAGGCTTTACTTAATTTAAAATACCTGTATAAAAAAAGAGTTTAATTTTGTAAATAAACATCCTCGGTTGACTCAGTACTTTTGAAAATTCACTAGGATGGTGTTCATCCAGTATCATAGAGTCCGTAGACTATATGTAGGGATGGCCAAGATAGTCAATAGGAATAATGCAAATATACACGCTAAAAACTCAACAATGACATACAGTTTTACTTTAAAAGAGGATTGTCACCCACTTTCATTTGTTTTTCTACTCAACAAGCCCAAAACCAAGGTAAGAAACCGTCGCTAAGATACCAAACCAGAAGGTGACCAACCCACCAAATTATTCATCTTTCTTTTTCTTGTTTCCGTCAAGATAACTCTATAACTGCTTTATCAAAAATCTCAGTTTAAACCTAAATACACTCTACGTGTTTCTGGGCAGTGCAAGATGTCATCACTTAGTCGTAATAGTAATTTTAAAAAATCATAGTAGTGTGAACGATGTTATCATCACCCCTTGAAGTTAGCTTTCTTAGAGAACTCTGATGTTCCTTTAAAACGCTTAACTACAGGGTGAAACAGGAATTGCCAGCCAATAGTGGATTAACATTAACTGACTTTAACATGTAGAATACTCAATGCTTTATCCGCTATACAATCGGTGTCTTCAGGGAGCCAACCCCTATATTATGTATGAAGTGAAGGTGTAAAACAAATCAATACACATAACATATATTTTGATTACAAAAATTCATAGAATACACTAACTTTAAGTCAGGGGAAAAGACGTCACAAAACAAGTAATAAAAACATTTTGTAAATGTAAAATGATGTAGGAACGGCAGTGCCATAAAGAATGCAAATAAGAATATTGGGATGATACAGCTATACATAGGTCATCCCCACATGAGTCTTAATATTAAAACAATGTTACACTGTAAAATGTATACTTGACTTTAATATTACTGCAGTTAGAAGTTATACATTCCTGACTGTTCGTATGTAGTTTAATTTGTCAATCATAATATCATGGTCATATCAGGTTAGGCATCAATGTAGTGTAACTAACAGCCTAGGAAAATCAAGTTTAGTCAAAACATGTATTGATTATTACAGACTCTCGCTACGAGGTCAGTCGAATTGACTGACCTCGTAACCATTTTGTATTCGTGCATTTTACAGTGTAACATTCAATTTTAATATTGAAAGTCATGGAGGGATGATCTATGTATAGCTGTTTCATCCCTATATTCTTGTTTGCATTTTTTGGCACTGCCATCTGTGTCGCTTGTATGTTCATTTGCGTGTTTTTATTCTTCGTTTTATGTAGGTTAGATTATCTATAGCACCTAACACAACACCTTTCAAATGCAGTATACTTTTAAATCCGTTGTTCATAGAAAAGAGATATAATAGTAACTAGCACAACGTCATTCAAGTGTAGCATACTTATACATAAATACGAGGTCTATTGAAAAGTAAGGGAACACAGTTTTAGATATAGCATACTTAAAAATCCGCTGATGTAGAGACTAGGTTTTGTTTTTGAATATCGCGCAAAGCTACTCTAGCCGTCCCTAATTTAAAAGTGATAGAGGCAGCCAACCAACATCATCCATCGCCAAACTTTGCGCTACTCTTTACTAAAGAAAAGTGAGATTGACCGTCACATTATAACACTCCCACAGCTGAAAGTGATGAGGCTCGAACCCGTGACTTATAGGTTGTGAATCAAATGCTCTAACCATCAGGCTATGCTAGGCCTAGATGTGAGTTGTAATGGTAACTAAAATAACACAATTTTAAGTATGGTATGTCTGTCTGTTTAAAATGGTCTTAATACACTAGTTATCTTGAATAAATTTTTGGTATATTGTCTGCTTGCAAAGTTTTAATGTTTTTTTTTTTTGTTTAGGAATAACCTACATAAAAGTGTGTTTCAAGTGTTATACAATGTAGGAATGCGTTTACTCATTTTATTATATTATTGTCATAAAACATTCTTACAGTTTCCACAACGAACAGAAACATCTCACTTGTTGTTTGCCTTTAAATGTCATTAGCTTAGGACAATGCCTGCATGTTAAGAATATCATATTGACCTTTATTAGTTTGGTTTAATTTGTCACTTCTAAGATGCAATTAAGAAACAGTTTTTTTAGAAATAAATTAAAAGAAAACGATATAAGCTGCTTTGTTGAAACGGAAGGAGACGTAGACGTTTTGTTAGTTGGCTAATAAAGGAAACGTTTAATCGTCATTATGCCATCATGACAAATAAGTTTAAACAGTTTTCCTGTCCGTGCGTTATCTTCTTTCTTTTTTATCTATTAAGTTGGGCTCTCTGAGTGAACTGTAATTTTTGTATACGTGTGTCTATCCTTTCACGTTTCTAGTTTGAATGTAATTACGAGTTATATATTTATATCATGATATACAATTAAACCCGGCAGAACTTCCAATGGATACTTTACCCATTACGAAAGTCTATGTCTCAAGAATCTTAACCACCAGTAATAAGTATTTAGAGCCCACGAGCTGGTTACATGTATGTCATTGTCAAGTTTATAGGTGTATCCTATATATGCGGTCAAACAATTTATTTCAAATGTTGAAAGTTACACTGTCGGAGTTGATTAATGGGTTTTCATTGTGCACTAGATGTTGTTAGGGTGGATTATACAGAAAATACGAACAATTTACGTGTTGCTTTGAAAAGTTAATAAAAGTTATAAACGGTGAAGGTTCGTGTCTTGTTGTTTAAGTATCATTCTAAAACCTAACTCATAATAAAAATATTAGTCATCACGGATCATAAAATAGCCTGCCAGTCTTGTATAAAACGTACAGTAATGAATATAATGTCAATTACTGTGTTAGATATTTGAATATTTACGTCTTCAAAACTGGAGCTACTTTTATTATTAGTTTTGTAATAAGTATACAGAAATACTGTGTAAGACTAGTACTTCTACAGTTGCTAGTTCCTGCTGAAGAACACGCTGTATTACGTGTATTAAGCCAAGTTATTTTATTACGTTTTTAATTTTTTTCTGAAGATCCCTGCTTTTTCTTTCATGATTTATTAAAAATGATAGAGCGTAAAGTGATGACTATCCCTGTCTTTGATTACATATGAATGAAGAATGGGGTTACCCATGAAACTGGTTTTCTACTGAAACAAGAAACTCAGAATAAAGTTATAACCCAAAAACTTCGGAAGACTGTTTTTATATGTTTAAACAGAGTTAAGTGAAGTATTCTTGTATATATATATATTTATATATCAGTTATTTAATAGACTTTATCAATCGTAAACTAAGAATAAAGTTATAACACAAAAACTTCGAAAGACTGTTCTTTTTCTATATGTAAACAAATTTAAGTGTACTATTCTTGTATATATATATATATATCAGTTATTTAAAAGGTTCTAACAATCATACGAAGACTTGGGGTTATGATACAGTTTTGATTCTCTCCAGGTGGTGGATCTTCTGGGCCGCTGCACATGTCCTTCTCAATTTCCAATGATCAGAGTATCAGAGGGTAAATACAGGATAGGTGACACCAAGATTTTGATCTTTGTTCGGGTAAGTGAAGCTATATTGAGTTTTTTTTATTATTATCATCCTTAACACTAGGTTAATTTTTTTTCTCAATTTCTTTGCTTGGGAAAGTCCAACTAATACTTATAGCTTTGACGTAACACTTAATTTTTAGTTTATGTATAATAAGGATTATATCTTTGACAATGCGTTTTCTTTACACATATCAATGTACTTATCGATGTTTCTTTAAATTCCAAGTCTCCATAACTTTCTCTTCTTTCTACACCCTCCCTTTTCTCTCATACTGTGCACCCAACCTTTTTTTTTT
>NW_013668108.1:0-2268 GCF_000517525.1 Limulus polyphemus
AACTCAAATTACCGATATTGACAAGCTGGAATATAAAATAAGAACCTCCTATCTTTTCTGTTCGCTTTTTTTATACCTATCATCCTACTGCTCCTTCTAAGCGTGTAACTAGTTCCTAAACCCCATTTCCCTTTCTGCTTACAGTGCTAAAATTTGGGGTTCGATTCTCCGCGGTGGACACAGCAGACAGCCTATTGTGGCTTTGCCCTTAAAGAAACTTTACTTTTTTTAAAACAGTCTTTTACAATTTACGTCCCTCCCGCCAATGGCTTAGCAGTAAATCTGAAGGCTTATAACGCCGAAAGCTTGGTTTCGATAATCGTGGTGTGCACATCACAGATAGCCTATTGTGTATTTCTGCGTTTAACAATAAACAAACCTACAATTTAGTAGTGAAAGAAGGCTAGTACGTCTTATTTGAAACTCACTTTCCTGGTTAATATTTTGTACTTCACAGGCTGTATCCCTGTGCTGAATTCAGCAGAAACAGGATGAGCCATGATGTACTGCTCATGCTTTTATGGTGTTGCTTTTGTAGGGTGAGTGCTCGAGCCCCTAGTGATGGGAATTCAACCTTGAAGATAGAACTAGGACGCATTTCAAGGTTAATCTATATTCGTACTTGCTTCGTTTAACGAGGTTATTGGTCGATTTTGTATACATTGCCCATGCTTTGAATCAAAGGGGGCTTTGTCTGTTTGTTCATCACAACTTGAGGAAACGCAAAATCAGCATAAAAATTATGTTAAACCTGACATTGTTTGCAGATGATAACACAGCTACCTATTAGAAAACCAAGTCTTTCATATCTACACGCTTGTCAGAACACACCTACTAATCTCTGTCGACCAGAGCACTAACCCTGAAAGAAATGTCCTCGGCACGTCTTAGCCAGAGCGTTACATGAATTCAGAGCTTTAGAGGTCGACTTGCATAGTTCAGTGTGTTTGAACTAAATTCCCGACCTTAAAACCATGGAAGAAAATCACGACTGATAATTTGTTATGGATCCGAGAGCTTATGCTTAATTTACATTTCATCAGTAATAAAATAATAATAATAATAACACTCTTCGTTCAACGTGTTGAAAAAGCATGTCCATTATTATGATGAACAATTTTTTACTTGTGTTTACAGAGTAAATTAAAGAATGCTTGTAAGTTTGATTTAATGGTAAGTTAGAGAATGACTAATAAGATTTATTTAATTGTAAGTTAAAGAATGCCTGTAAGTTTGATTTAATGGTAAGTTAGAGAATGCCTGTAAGTTTCATTGGTTTAATTGTAATTTAAAGAATGCCCGAAGTTTCATTGATTTAATTGTAAGTTAGAGAATACTTACAAGTTCGATTGGTTTAATTATAAGTTAGAGAATACTTACAAGTTCGATTGGTTTAATTATAAGTTAGAGAATACTTACAAGTTCGATTGGTTTAATTATAAGTTAGAGAATACTTACAAGCTCGATTGGTTTAATTATAAGTTAGAGAATACTTACAAATTCGATTGGTTTAATTATAAGTTAGAGAATACTTACAAGCTCGATTGGTTTAATTATAAGTTAGAGAATACTTACAAGTTCGATTGGTTTAATTATAAGTTAGAGAATACTTACAAGCTCGATTGGTTTAATTATAAGTTAGAGAATACTTACAAGTTCGATTGGTTTAATTATAAGTTAGAGAATACTTGTAAGTTTGATTTAGTTGTGCATAAGTATCCTTTCACAAATTCACTAATATATGTTTTTGGGGTAACTCATATTTGAATAGTATGAGCAATTACCAAGTTCTGTAGTATACCATTCACACACCTTTCACGGGTTTACGATTTTCAATTCACAGACTCATAGTGTTCCTAATTTTTTTTGCTCAAAAACTTATAAATACATATTTTTTTATTAAATCACACATTATTATACTGTCCGAACACTATTTTTACGCAGTTTTTTTATTTTGAATATTTTTATGGCATACAGTTTTAATAACCACTTTCGAACAATAGAAGTCTATATATAGATTTATTTGAGCACACGATTTTTATTCATGCCTATTACAGCTATTCTGATATTTTTGAACCCATACATACTATCAATGTGCTGTTTACTTTAGCGGAAGTTGCGTCACAGGAAGAGACAAAGGGTAAGACTTACCAACAACAGAAGTTTCCACAAATACTGTTTGTTTTTGTTTTTTTAATTTCACACAAAGTTACACGAGGACTATCTGCGTTAGCCGTCTCTAATTTAGCAGTGTAAAACAAGAGGGAA
>NW_013668108.1:2499-6551 GCF_000517525.1 Limulus polyphemus
GGGGATTCGAACCCGCGACGCGCAGATTATAAGTCGAGCGCCCCAACCACCTGCCAGAAACACTGCCTTACATTGATTGTGTCCAACGGTTATTTCACGTTAGTTTGAAGAAGAAGAGCAATAGAAATAGAATAAATGTTATGAATTATTATTATTATTATTATTATAAAATAGATGTTATGAATTATTATTATTGTTATAAAATAAATGTTATGAATTATTATTATTATAAAATAAATGTTATGAATTATTATTATTGTTATAAAATAAATGTTATGAATTATTATTATTATAAAATAAATGTTATGAATTATTATTATTAATATAAAATAAATGTTATGAATTATTATTATTATAAAATAAATGTTATGAATTATTATTATTATAAAATAAATGTTATGAATTATTATTATTATAAAATAAATGTTATGAATTATTATTAATATAAAATAAATGTTATGAATTATTATTATTATAAAATAAATTTTAATAAATTGCACTTTCTGATATACCAGTATTCCAAATTCTAAATATATATATATGTATGAATAATAATTATTTTTCCTTTCTTAACAGTAGCTGTTTACTTTCTTGTTGAAACATCATCTAAGGGATTACTGCTTTCTTCAGTAACAGTTTTAATTTTTTTTTGCTGTCTGTGAATTTCGTGATAAACCTTTATTTCCATATGCATTTAAGCCCAGGTTGTCGATTTCCCCCATGAATTCATGCTCCACTGCTGTCTTCTTTGTTTTCGTTGCTCGTTTGTTTTGACTTGAACACTTTATCTTTTAAAGTGTTTCTTTGTTGTTAAGTGTAAAGCTACCCAATGGGCTATCTGTGCTGTGCCCACGGCGGGTAACAAAATCCGATTTTATCGTTAAAAGCCTTCAGGCTTACCGCTGAGCCATCGAGGGTCAAGAAGTGTTTGTGAGATAATGACAAAATTTTATTGATAACAAATAAATACATGCAGTAATTTATGAGTCGTTTTGTGAAACTTGACAAAATTTTGTTGATAATTAATAAATACATGGAGTAATTTATGAGTCGTTTTGTGAAACTTGACAAAAATTTTGTCGATAATTAATAAATACATGGAGTAATTTATGAGTCGTTTAGTGAAACTTGACAAAATTTTGTTGATAATTAATAAATACATGGAGTAATTTATGAGTCGTTTTGTGAATCTTGACAAAATTTTGTTGATAATTAACAAATACATGCGGTAATTTATGAGTCGTTTTGTGAAACTTGACAAAATTTTGTTGATAATTAATAAATACATGCAGTAATTTATGAGTCGTTTTGTGAAACTTGACAAAATTTTGTTGATAATTAACAAATACATGCGGTAATGTATGAGTCGTTTTGTGAAACTTGACAAAATTTTGTCGATAATTAATAAATACATGGAGTAATTTATGGGTCGTTTAGTGAAACTACGTACTCTTATTATAGGGCAGGCTTTAGTAGTTAACCTGTGATACCGCGGATCCGGGGTTCATGTCCCGTTGCTGTGAAATCACTCTCGTACTTTGAGGTCGTGGGTAATTCATAGAAATGAGTCTAATTTCACAATTATATCAGTCAAGATTAGACCAAGAGATTGCCATCCCTCTAGAAGTTCCAAATTAGGAACGGCTATGTGTATAGCCCTCGAGACGATTTCATGATTTGTATTTTCTAATGTACAATATTTATCAGACAATTTGTCCTTCCGCCTCTCATTGCTTCTATCTAATTTTAGATACAGACGTTATATGTGTGTTAATCAACATACAATATTCGTAGTGTATTATACAGACATGCTCGTCGGAGCATTTATAAAAGTTCAAACCGGTTTCTCTTGGAGCTCATCAACCAGACACATATTATAAATTATTTGGATGATATCAATTAGGCATATATCATATAAAACGAAAACACACATTTAAACTAAAAAAAAAAAAACAGCACCAAAACAGGTTTCCGCCACGCGCTTTGGATGGTACTCATATAGAAGCACATGAATTATACAGGTTTCCGCCACGTGCTTTGGATGGTACTCGTATAGAAGCACATGGATTATACATACATGGGAATTTTATATCCTGTATTTTTTTCATGCATCCTTAAGCGTGATGTGCTATATCAAGTAACTTGTTCTATTAGTCCTATTTTAACAGCTTAATGAACAGGTTTTTGTGCTGTTAATTATGCGCATATTTCAAAATTTGCAAAGGAAGATACCATCACAAGAAAAGCTCTTTTCCATTAGGCTTAATGTTTCTGTAAATCTCACCGATAGTAGTTAATAATAACTTAAACAATGAGTGTATCCCCAAGGTAAAGAAGGCGTTTTACATTCAAGTAAAGAGAGACGTTTAATGAGAACGTTTGTTTGTTTGCTGTAGAGCAACGCCATGTTGGGCTATCTGCTGTGTCCAAAGCGGGGATTCATGGGTGTTCGCAGGGGAGGGGGCACTTGCGCTCCCCTGGAAAATGAGAAACGTAATTATTTCTTTATTCATTCAGCATATGTATATGATTTTTTATTCAATTTACAATTTCACACTACTTTGCCACCCCTGGAAAAATTTCTGTGGATGCCCAACGCGGGGAATCGAACCCCGGATTGTAACGTTGTAAGTCCATCGACTTACCGCTGTCCCACCAGGGGGCTTCATGAAAATGTTATTTCCTGCAAGAGTCGTTTAGTTAACCAGGATGGGTTCTTTAAGGGTGAAAATGTTACACTAAACATACATTGTAGGCTAGGCTTCTTAACGTTTCAGTTCCCCCGCAACAGTTTTAAGAGAGCATTTAATACTGCTAATATCCTAAAGAAACGTGAATAATCGAAACGTCAACATGTTTAGTTATGAACCCAATACGTCGGCGTTCAACATATAAAAAGTAACGTTAATTTTGTTTTATATATCCTTTATAATATCGTATTCTGTAGAAAAGAAAAAAAAAGTCAGTTTCGTAATGTACTCACATCCTCCTCAGTTAACTGTTTTAAAAATACGTTTTAAAATCTTTTACTACAAACCCTTGGATAAAATGGTGTAAATCAAAGATTATGTCAGTGTATTTCCCATTACGAATTTGAAAAACTATACGCTAAAACCTTGTTGTTAAGGGCAAAATATATAACATTAATAATAAATATTAAACAATAGTTTTTAGTAAAGATTTGAATTTTATTTTCTAAGCAATTTGACACCACAAAATAATCTAAATAAGTGTAAAAAACATTAACTTGCCGCCTAAGGTTATTATCATTTTGTACTTGTGACTGGAAAGAGAACTTTTCTGAATTCCCAAACGACCATGAACCTGCTGAACAAATTAAAACACGTTTGGTAATACAGTGGCTGTCAGAATTAACATAAACTATGTGTGTGTGAGAGAGATTAATGATAATCGTCACAAGTAACCGAAATGTCAGTTTAATGAGTTCTTAAGTTTAGTTACTTGTCTTTTTTTTTTTTACAGACTGCTAGACATTTTCCCGATAGATTAAGTAGGTTCAGTGAATAGACTACTGAATCTTTTGTTTATCGGACAATTAAACAACGTTACTAACTCGTTTTTCTTTTTATTAACCCGCTGGGGGCCCTTTAAAAAGAAAGCTTGGAGTTTGCCTCTGTACACAAATGGTAGTTATATTTAGACATTAAGGGTCCTGCACGCTCTTCTTTAAACGAAGATATTACGTTTATGTTGCAAAATTGTTCATAATTCAACCTACCGTTTGTACGAAAAAGATCCTGTAACATAAACTATGGGCTTTGGTCACTAACTATACTCAAATCATAAAGTAGTTTACGAGATACATCGTGATTTCTAATTATTTATTTTAAGCACTGTAGCCAAACGTGTATATGCTTGGGTGAGGTACTCCCGTACACAAGGTAAACAAGGCGTCAGATGAGCGGAAAAGATGGCGGCGCTACAGTCTGGTCTCCAGGAGTTGAGTATAACTATTAGTTTGTGACCTTTGCCTGGTCCCTAGTCCAGGATGAGAAAAGGGGGGGGGTTGGCGCGGGGCTAGCAACTCCACC
>NW_013668108.1:6836-9003 GCF_000517525.1 Limulus polyphemus
AAAAATAGTTTGTGAAGAGTACTACAGATATTAATGTTATATAATGATATACAGAGAGAGATGGTAATATGTAGGTATGTGTTAACAGACAATTGCCGAATTTACAAAAATAGTCAAGAATGCCTTTCATTTCATTGTTAAAGTGTTACAGTAACGTTCTTCGCACAAGAAAGTTTTTCAGTGGCTGACTTTTCACATTTCAAAAATAATGTTCATGTTAGAACATTTATTTTAAATCATTTTATGCAATTAATAGTGAATATCATGAACGAACTTCATATTTGATCACAGCCTTAGACTGTGTGTAAACAAATCCTAGAACATCTCGCAGTCTTAAGCAGCAAGTGACTTTCACACTTTGTGTAAACAAATCATAGAACGTCTCCCAGTCTTAGGTATCAAGTTACTTTCACACTTTGTGTAAACAAATCCTAGAATGTCTCCCAGTCTTAGGTATCAAGTGACTTTCACACTTTGTGTAAACAGATCCTAGAACGTCTCGCAGTCTTAGGTATCAAGTTACTTTCAGACTGTCTAAATACACCTTAGAACATCTCGCAGGCTTAGATGTCAAGTTACTTTCAGATGATTTTGAGTTTCCCTCATTAATAAGCAAGTTCCTTAGAGTCATTAGTAAGCACATTTCTTAGAGTCATTAGCCAGCACGTTCCTTAGGGTCATTAGTAAGCACATTTCTTAGATTCATTAGTAAGCACGTTCCCTAGGGTCATTAGTACGCATGTTCCTTAGAGTCATTAGTAAGCACGTTCCTTAGAGTCATTAGTACGCATGCTCCTTAGAGTCATTAGTAAGCACATTTCTTAGATTCATTAGTAAGCACGTTCCCTAGGGTCATTAGTACGCATGTTCCTTAGAATCATTAGTAAGCACGTTTCTTAGAGTCATTAGTAAGGACGTTCCTTAGACCCATTAGTAAACACGTTATTAAGAGTCATTAGTAAGCACATTTCATAGAGTCATTAGCCAGCACGTTCCTTAGGGTCATTAGTAAGCAAGTTCCTTAGAGTCATTAGCCAGCACGTTATTTAGAGTCATTAGTAAGCACATTTCTTAGAGTCATTAGTAAGCACATGTATACGAAACTTTAACATTGTTGTACATGTGATTAAATTATTAATGGAACGTCATGTAATTCTTTCTGCAAAATAAATCTGATCAATAATGACTTTAAAAAGTAAAATAACTTTTCAATGAACTTGTAACGCTGACATTCAAGGTTAGACCCCAGCGTCTACACATTTGCGATAAAACAAATAAACAAAAAATTGTATTCTTATCAAGTAATGAAATCGTGTAATAAATTCTTCCAAAAGAACTGCTAAAAATTCTACAATAATAATTACAATTAATAATAAACAGCCTTAATTATGAATAATAGGCAAACTACAAAACACTTCTACGACTGCTTTGCCCTAGGTCTTATTCTACTTGCCAGCGGTGTTTTCGACCATAGCATAGAATATCAAGATTCAGAGAAAAACAACGTCATGGTTATTGTTATTCACAGCGCATCCATTATTCACTGCAGTCACAAATGTAGGCCACAAGAGGGCGTATAAAAATTAATTGGCGGAATATCAATTTTTTTTACAAAAACTTTTCTGAGTTCGTGCCTAATAATTCATCCTGAAAAAATGATCGGCCACGTGCGCGTTTCCCTTTCTTTTATCTAATAAAATGCATGTGTTAGAACCGTGAATATTCAAGAACAAAATATGTTGAGTCATATCTCGGAGCACACGCTGACACGAGTCTGGGTGATGTCAGTGACGCAGTTTAATTCCAGATTACGTCATACACGTTTGTTACGGAAATAATGATTTCACTGATATAATATAAAGATTAAAAAAAAAAGAATATTGGAAAACTCTCCGCATGTTATTTAACATTTATAATCCATTGTTGTCTAATGCGTGATGAACTCAAAACTCAGTGTGCTAAATTCAGAAGTTGAAAAGTTTCTGTTCTTTATTGCGTTTTATGTGTACAAAGACATGTGTGGAGGTTTTTCTTGCACGATCTCAGCTGTTTGTTTGTTTGTAATTAAGCACAAAGCTACACAATAGGCTATCTTCTCTCTGCCCACCACGTGTATCCAAACCCGATTTCTAGCGTTGTAAGTCAGCAGACATTCCGCTGTGCCACT
>NW_013668108.1:9929-29468 GCF_000517525.1 Limulus polyphemus
CTTCCCGACCACGCGGAAGTACAAGTATCGAAGGTGATCTGCAGCTAGGTGTTCCATAATTCTTCCATTTCTTACGTCATCTGTTGACACAGACTTCATTACCATGTGTAGTAGTAGCAACTATTGAAAAAAACAATATCAAAGATAAAAATGTCTGAAGTAAAAACTACAGTTTATATCAAAATTTTTTTATATAAAATAAATATAGATTTAACACTACTTTACAATTCATTTGGTTATATTTATTCATCAAAATTATGACGACAATTCTTTACTAATATAATGTGGATCAGTGGTAAGTTTGATGGCTTCTAACAATAAAATCAGGGATTCGATCCCTGCGGAGGTCACGGAGGTGGCGTGTAGCATTGGAATTAAACCAAAAATAATACAGATATAAGTATTGAACTTTATTCGGTAGTTCCTTACACTATGCGTATTGATGGAAATTATACAAAAAGTGTTAGATTTCAACGTTGATAAACATCCACATTCCTTTCTAACTTTATATTTACGAACATTTTTATATAAATCTACAAAGCACGTTCTGTAAGGCGTTGTAAGTGTTGTAGTATATATATATATGATACAGGTATGAGCTGGAAACCTAACTAATTTAACTTATATAGATAGGTTAAACAGTAACACAAACCGTAATATACTTACGTTTGTGAGAGAAGTGATGTTGCCCTTCAGAGTCTGAACATTTTCTAACATTCGAATGGCTTCGTTTGTGGGTGCGAACACAGTTTTCTCTTGTGCGTTAATCTTCAGTTTAGACCGAAACTCAGGAGAATAGTTAATAAGTTCTGCAAATTCACTGGAAATATACAAGTCGTATAGTTAACCATTTGTAGAGTTCACTGGCGTTGATGTTTGTTAGGCTGGACTTATAACAGGAAATGAGTAATTTGTCTAAAATAAAAGTTGATTGGAAAATTAAAATTTTTGTGATCGAACGTGTTGTTGGCAAATAAAACCACTACATTATATAAGTTCTGTAGTGCATATTGGTGCATATAAGACATGTTAATACTACAAATAAATTACATTATAACACTAACTTTGTTATTTTTCTTTGGTTGGACTCAACGTTTCGCTTTCCAGCTTTTTCATGAGACCATATGAAGCTTTGTACTGTCAGTTACGATTTGTGTATTAGTGGAAGCGCTCCTGAAGAAGCTGTAAGTCGAAACGTTGAGTGTCCAATTAAAGAAAAACAACAATTTGGTGTTATAAGGTCGTTTATTTCTAGTATTAAAATAAAAGCACTTTCTAATCGTCAGGCATGAATATGCATTTGTACTCGAGTCCATTAGCTCTTTTTCGTATTCAAAACCTATTCAGTTATTCATGCTGTTCCAAGTAATCGTGTGGTTTACAACGAGGCTCTAAATTTAAACAAATATTTCGTCATGCTCTGAACTGGAATTGAGAACACCATTTCAGTCAGTTAGGGCTAATTTTGTGTAGAATACGTCATATACAAGCTTTAAATATTGAATCGTTAGTATTGGAAATTTGTTTAAAAGGTCAAACCGTAAAAGTTGAATGTCAGAACTTGTGATTTCTGTACAAACAAACAATGTCAATTTACCTAGTGTAGCAAAGCTCAACCATCCCGTAAAATCCATATTTTTACAATTGGTGAACAAGGTATTACTAATCATAATATGCGAACTATTACGTTTTCATTATATATATATTTCCATTTTCTATGGAAGTGTTTGCCCAGAGCAACACCCTTCAGAGTGACCACAGGCACCGTAAAGGAGTGGTCCTCTCCAAGATTGTTCGACCTAACATTCCGGTCAAGAATGGTGTTGTACATCTTATTGAAGCACCTCTGATGATCATCAACATCACCATCTGGGATTTTATTCAAAGAGAGAAGGAAGGGAGGCTATCGTAAGTAGTCTAACGTACTAGATGTACTTCCGCAGGATTCCCGAAAATGATCTGTTTTAAGAGTAAATTATTGTGTTTTTATTATTCTATAGACTTTGAAAGATCCAAGTTCATTGATTATTTCCAACACTTCCAGTATGAAGAATTAGCTGCTGTGCATTTCATCTATATTAAAATAATTTCTTGAATTATTAACGATGTTAAATTTGATGAACAAAGAAAGGTTAATTTTACAAGCTTGCACTACTTGCTAAGTATGCATTTATTCATTTCCATTATAATTAGTTAATTATACAGTCTATAATTATAAAGAACTGGTTAGGTAAAAAAAATTATATTTTTGAGCTATAACTGGTTATGATTATAATTAAACAACTTCCGTCGCTGTACAACTGGTTCATCATGCAACTTGTATATTTCAAGTAAACTTGTAGAACAAGTTAATCTGATATGTATGCGTCTAGAGAACTTATACAACTCGTTTACTTCCAGTAAACTTATAGAACTGGTTAATTAGCGTTTATGTTGCTAGTAAACCGGTAGATCTATTTAGTTATTCTACTTGTACATGTCCAGTGAACTTGTACAACTAGTTAATTATTCTACTTCTACATTTTCAATGAACTTGTACAACTGGTTAATTATTCTACTTCTACATTTTCAATGAACTTGTACAACTGGTTAGTTATTCTACTTCTACATTTTCAATGAACTTGTACAACTGGTTAATTATTCTACTTCTACATTTTCAATGAACTTGTACAACTGGTTAATTATTCTACTTCTACATTTTCAATGAACTTGTACAACTGGTTAATTATTCTACTTCTACATTTTCAATGAACTTATACAACTGGTTAGTTATTCAACTTCTACATTTTCAATGAACTTGTACAACTGGTTAATTATTCTACTTCTACATTTTCAATGAACTTATACACCTGGTTAATTATTCTACTTCTGCATTTTCAATGAACTTGTAAAACTGGTTAATTATTCTACTTCTACATTTTCAATGAACTTGTACAACTGGTTAATTATTCTACTTCTACATTTTCAATGAACTTGTACAACTGGTTAATTATTCTACTTCTACGTTTTCAATGAACTTGTACAACTGGTTAATTATTCTACTTCTACATTTTCAATGAACTTGTACAACAGGTTAGTTATTCTACTTCTACATTTTCAATGAACTTGTACAACAGGTTAGTTATTCTACGTCTACATTTTCAATGAACTTGTACAACAGGTTAATTATTCTACTTCTACATTTTCAATGAACTTGTACAACTGGTTAGTTATTCTACTTCTACATTTTCAATGAACTTGTACAACTGGTCAGTTATTCTACTTCTGCAACTTCAATGAACTTGTATAACAATTAGTTGTGTTACAGTTTACACAAATTTGTATTTGAAAAATACAATTGGTATTTTTGTAAAATAACACAATGTTTGTGTTAATTTACAACACAATTTTTTAACACCACATACAACAACTTTTCTCAAACTAGTTTTTAAGTACTTTTTGTTTTTAAAACGTTTTACAGTGAACTTATATAACTGGTTAATTATTCTACTTTCATTCTTCCGATCAACTTATAGAAATGGTTAGTTGTTTTACTTGTATATTTCCAGTGAACTCTACAAATGGTTAACTATACGACTTGTATATTTCCAGTGAACTCTACAAATAGTTAGTTATTCTACTTGTATGTTTCCAGTGAACTCTACAAATGGTTAACTATACGACTTGTATATTTCCAGTGAACTCTACAAATGGTTAACCATACGACTTGTATATTTCCAGTGAACTCTACAAATAGTTAGTTATTCTACATTGTATGTTTCCAGTGAACTCTACAAATGGTTAACTATACGACTTGTATATTTGTCTTAATAGTTTTAGTGGGTCTTAGTTCTGAACCATACTTGCACGTGCTATTATTACCTGCTGTGCTTTGTTCATTTCGAGATGTCACGATATGTGAAGGCAATGCTACCTGTTTCTGAAACCAAAGAAGATTGAGAACAAGAACACGAAAAATCAATTTGTACTTAATGAAATCACGTGACGCGAACGGTTATTTCGAAGCTATTATTATTATACTTTCTTTTAGATAATGCAGAGAAATTTATTTAAAAAAATAAAATGTATTATGGATAAAGACTTCTGGAGTTTCTTGACATTTATGCTCACTGCCTGAAGTCCAGAAAAAAAAAGCAAGAGGGAATTCTCAATAGCCGCGGCAGGATTAGAGTAAATTAATTTATGAGACCCTTTTTTTTCCTTTTTTTATTAGCCATATTTCTGTGTGCCAACAATACCAAGTGTGGGGTACCTTCAAATTGATATTCTTTTAGGCAGGATTAGAGTAAATTAATCTATAAGATCTTGGGCGTGGTCAAATATACCAATCGAAAGGGTTTGACCTCCTGAGTCCAAAACTTTAATTAGATCTCAAATCGGTCAAGAGATGACAGAGCTATTCGCTAAACGTTTGTACGTGAAAAACTCAGAACCATTCTATGAGCAGCTATACCGCGGCTAAAAACCAGGCAGTTGCTACGTTCCTGTATCCACTTTACTACTTAAATATTTCTTAAAGCAAAAGCAAGTAGTGTCTCTACAATTCATGTGTTTTTACCCTATATTTTTCTTTTCGAATAAAAAAAGAGAGAGAGAGAGAGCGAATTGGTTTAAGCTTACAAAATTTTTATCGTGACTGTTAAAGTTTATTTTTCAAATTTATGACAAACTTTATTCTTTAGGGCTTTTGCATCACGTGTTCGATCTGAAGATGTTATCGAATTGTTCAATCGTGTTGGAAACCACACATACTTTTTACCTGTTGGGGAAGGAAACGACCAGAACATAAACAGACTGCAAGACATCGACAGCAAGGTGAGGAAGTTAGCAGTATCAATCAAACGCGACAGTTAGTTAGACATTTAAGAAAGCGCACGTGCTTCAATAGTTCTATTATAAACAAAATATTCTGCTACCGAGTTGTATTGGCACGTGAGAAAAATATGTGACGTACGTATTTGTTAATTTATTAAATTATATTGATTATCAATATAATGACGTTATGACGTAGTTATCGTTATGACGTAGCCTGTCTGCATCGAAACGAAGCAGGTGCAAAAAAGAATCACATTGATTTACAAAATAAAAATAGAATAAATTGAAGTCCTCTTTTATTTTTATATTTGTATAATGGTCAGTTTCTGCCCAATGGCTAACTTACCGGACTGTCGAGCTGAGGTTCCGTGGTTCGTGTCCCGTTACCGACTAATGACTAGCGCAGATAGTCCTTGTGTAGTTTTGTACAATTACCCGGAACAAACACAAACAAATTATCATATATATATTAACTGACGTCATACTAGTAAAAATGTGTTCGGAAAAGGTTTAATTATCCGTAGTCGTCTAACTGCACATTTGATAATTATATTTTAGCAAGAACTTCCAGAAAAAAGATGAATTAAAGCACAAGCAAACTAACAAACGCCAATTCTCCACTGACTATGTAATTGATAGTAATATCTCTCACTTAGGTAATCAAAGGTCACATCATTCCCAGAAAGGTACTTTTTACTCGAACTATGGGATCGGAATCCTATCCATCATCCTCTTACGATCCAGCAGAGCTGAAAGTCGAGTTATCTTTGGTTAATCAGACAAACAGCCTAGGAAATGGATATATTTGTAAGTTATTTTAATTAAAATCAAAAGTAAAAGGAATACATTTTTTGATGAAATTATATTATCTAATTAATAACAGCGCTCTTCTTATGTGAACGTGTCTTTCACAAGATAAAAATGGAAAAAAGTTAACAAGTGTAAAAGCTTCAAAGTTACAACAGTCATTGAAAATCGGGTAGAATTAGAAATTTTAGCCAGCGCTTTTTCTAAAGTTTCGTAATATATATAGAAAATATTCAAAAATAAAATGAAATAGTTATGTCTTATTTTATTACAAGTTACAGCTTTTAGAGTAAGCAAAATTTATTTATAGAACAGGTACGACGTTTCGATCAGTGGTGTGATCATTCTCAAGTACACAAGTCTTATGTCTTGTTTGTTGTTTCTCTGTAGTTAAGCACAAAGCTACACAATGGACTATCTGTGCTGTGACCAGCACGAGTGTCGAAGCCCCGATTTTAGCATTATAACTCCGCAAACTTACGCTGTGCCACTGATGGTGGGGGAGGGTAATATATATCCTACACACATTTTGAATATTTTTCTGTACACCAGTTACTCTTTTTACACAGCCAAGTGTGTGAAAGTACGTTCTAAAGCTCTAAATCCAGTACAGAATTTTATTAGTGTGTTTATTATCTTTGTTCTCAGAGTACAAGTACGATCTGAACGTTTTATTGTTCAATTTTGTATATGATGGAAATAACAGTATTTTTTAAATACACACTAAGAGTCATATCGGGTTATCTGCTGTAGTCACAGAGGGGGAATCGAACACTTGATTTTAGCGTTGTAACTCCGTAGGATTACCGCTGTCCGACGAGAAAACAACACTAAGAGACCTTGTCTGGTAACTAGGTATTTTTTTTTGTATTTTAAAAACTGTAGGTTTTAGTACATAATTTCCTAACAAAATTGTACTATTTCAATATTAACTTTTACTGAACCATAGGAACGGTATATGAAGGAACTGTGATTTTCTGATAATGGTATATGAAGGTACTGTGCTTTCCTGCAAACGGTATATGAAGGTACTGTGCTTTCCTGCTAACGGTATATGAAGTTACTGTGATTTCCTACTAACGGTATATGAAGGTACTGTGCTTCCCAAGGCACAATAGAATTTCCTATATGCTCTTTTAACACATATCATTTCCATGCTCCTACGCCATCTATCTTTGTTCTCCTGTCCTCTAAACTGAGTTATATTTCCAACGTTGGATCAAATACGGCTTTGCAAATGTAGATTGTCCGAACACTCTAAGGGTTTTATGGTTATATATTATTCGTTAGATAAAAAAGCCCCCCCCCCCCAAAGTGGCACAGCAGTATGTCTGCGGACTTACAACGCTAGAATCCGGGTTTCGATACCCGTGGTGGGCAGAGCAGAGACAGCCCTTTGTGTAGCTTTGTGCTTAATTACAAAACAAACAGATAGAAAAAGTATGGAAAGATAAATGAGTGGATGAATAGCGAAATATTTTAACAATTATTTTTGTCATTCATTTATTTGTTCCCTAGGATTATTTTGTCAACAATGCTAAAATAGTTGAAGAGCGGGAGTACAACGTTAACGATGGAAAACAAAAGCTTTACATCATCGACGAAGTCTTTGATCCCTATACCTCCAACACTCAATTACCACCGAACGCCTGGGAATTTCTCACTCAACCGAGCACATATAACCTTCGAGAAAACTTAGGGTTCGTATAGAGTTTCTGTTCATTTTAAAAGTTTGATTGAAAATGTCTAGAAAACTATTTTGCAGGATAATGTATGAAGATATGAAGTTTTTATAAAAATATATTTTTATACTTTTTGGCCTTTGGTTTCATAAAAAGTAAATATGGAAATTTGTATTTTAAGAAAGGAGTTTCGTTAGCCAAAACTTACAGTTTTTGTATGATGCATTGATTAAAAATATTCATACTGTTTTTGACCTGTGGTTCAGTAAAAGTTAATATTGAAAAGTACAATTTTTGTTAGGAACTTTTGTACTAAAACTTACAGTTTTTATATGAAGCCTCGATTGAAAAATACTCGTATTATTTTGAATTTTTCTGATAATGGTATATGAAGGTACTGTACTTCTCTGCCAATGGTATATGAAGGTACTGTGCTTTCCTGCCAAGTTTGATGTCTAGTCTGTCAGTTAAACGTTAGGGGGCCTGGCATAGCCTGATGGTAAGAGCACTCAACTCGCAATCTGCTGGCCGCGGGTTTGAATCTCGCCACCGAACTTGCACTTTCAGGCGTGGAGGTTTTATAATGTGACGGTCAATCCCACTATTCGTTATTAAAAGAGTAGCCCAAGAGTTGACGATGGGTGGTGTTGATTAGCTGCCTTCCCTGTAGTCTATCACTGCTAAATTAGGGATGGCTAGTGCAGATAGCTTTCGTGTAGCTTTATGCAAAATGCAAACCAAACCAAATCTTCGTAGTCAGAAATAGTGTGTGTCTAGCACAGTTTTCAGATTTATAGACCTAAAACAACAAAAAATCTTAGTGTTTAGCATAGAATTTCGGTTACAACTGAGACTCAAACTTTTGAAAAACCTTGTGAGTTTGGAAGACAGATTTCAGATGTAGCTGAGCCTAAAACAAAGAAAAATTGTAAGTGTTGAGCATAGAGAGAGAGAGAGCTTCAGTTACAGACGAGCCCACACTTTGAAAAGTATTGTGAGTCTAGCACAGTTTTCAGATAAAACTGAGACTCAAACCACGAAAAGAATCTTTTTTTCCCCGTCTTATTTAAAGATACAGATACAGATATATAAGGTCGTGATATTTTCGAGTGTAATAATATATAAAAATATTTAGGGTTACAAGCTAATATTAAACTGTGCAGAACTTTAATTGCCTCCTGTACATCTGACACTACAAGAAGAACCGTTCGCGCCACCTACCTGTCGAAACCAAAAATATAAATAAAATGATACGGTATTTCGAACCTGCTGGTACTTTGAATATTATATATATATATATATATATTATATGTCACCAGATGGGGCAGCAATAAGTTTACGTACTTACAACGTTAAAATCCGGGGTTTGATTCCTAAAGGTGAACAGAGCGTAAACTCACATTGAGTAGCTTTGGGCTAAAAACAACAATAACAACAAATTATATACTTAACTAAAAATTAGCTTCTGATTATTTCATGAAAAACGTTTTATTATAATTCATTTGTAACATCATTATCATAATTAATTTGTAATATTATTAACTTAGACCAAGAATAGTGTGTTTATGCTGTATTATTGATAATTTTTTATTAGTCATGGTATTATTACTGTGTTAAAATATTTTGTTTGATCACAGTGTTCGTTCATGAGAAATTAAAACTTCAAATTTGTTTTTCAGTTTCTGGACCTTGTGAAAAAAGACGAGGTCATCCAGGTGTTACTTAAGAAACGAAAGGTCACAGTCTTCGCTCCGACAAATCAGGTGTTCGAGAAATACCGACAGCTCACTGATGAAGAACAAAACAGACTAGCTACGTTTTATGTCGGTAAGAAAACAGGTTGATTTCGCCATCCTGGACAAACAAGTTAAAAGTAGATATATTTCCAATATGTAGCGAAAACACCTTTAATTTTTTATTTTCTTCCATCATCAATATACGTTTCACTTTAGAAGCTGAGTGAGTTTCTTTTTTTATTACTGTTACTAATTTGTTCAGTGACACATTTTATAGCGGGGGCGCGGGTTGGCTTTGAGGTAGAGCTCTGAGCTATAATCCGTGCGATACCACAAAATGTCTCGCAATATAAGCTGTGGGTGGCTGGGTGCATTATAAGTCTGACAGTCAATCCCTAAACATAGATAGTAGGTGGTAGGGTACTGCTAACTGACTGCTTACCCTCTGAGGTGGGGCAGAAGGAGCAGCTGCGCCAGGGCCACGAAAGTTTTATGCATTTGTATTTTTTAGGCAAATGCTATTCTTTGCCCCAGGTAATGTTTGCTACTCTTGTTACACTATTACTTGTCTTTTCTAATTTTTTGAATTTACCATCGCCATTTCAACTTAGATTCTTTAACAGCTTTTAAAGATGAATATTGAAACATTAACATCATGTCCTTAAAGTTAGTATGACCGAACTTGTTGAAAAGGAACATAACAATGTTGAGAAAGTGAAACAAAAGAATAGGACCTAATCTACATTACAAGTTACATCAAGTTACAATGGATTATCCTATATATACACTGCTGGAAACTTTTCAACTTTACTTACAAAAGCTTTTCAAACTCTTTGTATTTTTAGCACGTTTAAATGTCAAATAGATTTTATTTTTATACTTTTACTGTTGGTTTCATTCAGCCAAGAAATATTTTAATAGATATTCCACAGCTAATTAACAGTAGCATCGCTACACAGGAGGAAAAGGGTGGGGAGTGAAATTAGTTATTATCAAAAATAGAATGCGCCAAAAGATATTACTTAGGTCGATTGATATAAGATTGTCACCCCCCCCCCCCTGCCATTACACACACACACAAACACCGAAATTATCTTGCTTGATCCGAATACGTGCAAATATATTTTCAAATATGTATAAACTTCTAGAACATTGATGACTAAATTAACACTGAAATCTAAGTTTCACCTTATGTTTAACTTGTTTTTTAATTGTTGTACCTAATACGCATTGAAAAAATAAATTAATTAATAGTTTTCTAAATCTTTGTGTCGGGTAAAAATTCCATAACAACCTAGCGCAAACATATAGTCTATTCACTAAAATTATTTTAATTTAGACTTATAAAGTTCGAGGACTTATAACGCTAAAACTTGGGGTTCGATCCTCGCGAGGGTCACTGCGCACATAATCCACCGTGCAGCTTTGCGCTTAAACAAATCTTACAGGCCCGGCATGGCCAGGTGGTAAGGGCGCTCGACTCGTAATCTGCGGGTCGCGGGTTTGAATCCTCGTCACACCAAACATGCTCGCCCTTTCAGCTTTGGGGGCGTCATAATGTGACGGTCAATCCCACTATTCGTTGGTAAATGAGTAGCCCAAGAGTTGGCGGTAGGTGGTGATGACTAGCTGCCTTCTCTCTAGTCTTACACTGCTAAATTAGGGACGGCTAGCTCAGATAGCCCTCGTGTAGCTTTGCGCGAAATTCATAAGAAACAAACAAACAAATCTTACAAAACATATTAGGCCTATAAAACGGGCGAAGTATTATAAATTTTGTTTTATAGATACGTAAGGAGGATCATGTTATGTTAATAGAACAAACAGTTGTTGTGCCTGTTTCATTGGTCTGTTAATTCGTTTTCTTTTCTTTTTGTGTTTCAGTTAATTTTGTTGTCACAAAAAACTTATTTCCTGATGTCGTCAACTCCTACAGTCAAGTCAACGCTCCTTTGTATTTGACGACCAAAGATAATGAACAAACGGGAGAAAAAGTAAGTTTTACAACTTGATTGTCAGCTTTGAAACGTTTGATTTAATTGTAAGTAAGCTCAAAAAAGTTAACCTCGTTCTATCAGTTCAAAATTAGGAATGGCTATGCGCATACAACCTTTGTGTAGCTTTGCATGAAATTCGGAAACAAACAAACAAATATTTCTCTTCCTTTTCGGCCCCCTGGTGAGTCAGTGGTACATTTATGGGGTTCACTAAAATCTTTGATCCTGGGTTCAATTCCCTGTGTTGGGCAGAATGCGTGTAGATCACTGTGTAGCTTTGCGCTAAAACAAACAAATCAGACCAAAACTTTTCCTAATCGTTACGCGCGCACGAACGCACACGTATATATATATATGGTTGGCTGAATTACATACTTAACAAAGATGAAGGTCTGATTGGTTGACTTGCTTCTACTTTTAGGACTACTATTAATGAAAAGCATAATTTTTATCGAGTCCCCCCCCTTGTCACACTGATTTTATCTTTGTTATATATAATAACATACAGTACCTACTGATAAGCACATAAATATCCATACAGAGAAATTAAAATTTGTGTTTAAAACGTAAGATCAGATCTTTCTGAACCCTTCTTAGTATATTTCACTTGTCTAAAGGTATGAAAAGTTACTGTGCTTCCCTGATCACGGTATAAGAAGTTACTGTGCTTCCCTGCTAACGGTATATGAACTTACTGTGCTTCCCTGCTAACGATATATGAAGGTACTGTGGCTCAATTCAGAGTCTTTCAGGTCGGTTGGGATACAACAAACACAACACTGGTCGGAACACTACTTGAATAACCCACTTACTATAGTGTTACGTCTCTGTTCGTTTGTTAATTTCCGGTATAAATTCTTTCCGAGGAACTTCAGCTTGACTCAATTATCTATCTCTATATCTATCTGTCTCTGCAATTCTATCTTTATTTGCCGGGCTTATAAACTAAAAAAGAGGGCGTCCCGAACAAACTAGGAAATTCACGATCATTCGAGAAATTCCTCGCACACGCCAGCAGCGCCAATGCGCCAGCAGCGTCACGTGACTTCCGCTGTCGTAACAATAGCAACACTTGTTATGAACACTACTTGAATAAACCATTTATTATAGCAACAGTTTTTATGGTGTGAACACCTTTTACAAGCTGGTGTAGAATGATTAGAAGTATACTTTTCACAAGATACTAGTATTAGGCTTAGTGCATGTTAAAATACTACATTCTTAATCCACTTCCTTAGGGATTTTCAAGAGTTGGAAAAGTATTGTTTGTCGTTTAATTTTAATTGTTTAATGTGAACAAAAATCCGTCAAATGTTATTTTACTTTTATTTCGTGACCATCAACTTTTATTATTTTTTTATTGATTTTTCATAAAAATTAATAAGTCTACAACATTTCTTTGTTTTCTACCCTTAATACATTTTCCTGTATAATGGCTCCATCCATTTTTGTCCTTCTTTATTGCTTAGACGATATTCCTTACAGCAGATGGCGAAAGCGCATTAGACGTCCATTTCATGGACAAAATCCAACGAATCCACAAACTTTTGTTGTTTCTGGGTGTCTGATATCTTAATTTTACACCAAAATTATCTTCAATGGAATTAGAGAACAAACAGAAAGTTTATTTTAACATAACGTTTTGGGACAACTCATTCCAAAGGCCAAACACCCTGTTAGAAAAGTAAAACTGTCTTAGCTGAAGATGATTCCTACCCTGCCAAAATTTATCCTGAAACATTGAACTATATACAATCAGATTGACTTGCAGCTGCGCAGTAGTAAATTTCGGGGCTCATGGCGCTAGAAATTCGGGGTTCGTTCCTTGCTGTGGCCACAGCGTAGATAGAACATTTTTCAGTTTTACGCTTATACAAACAAACAAACAACACAATTAGCTTATTTTTGTTTGTGTTAAGTGTCGACAAGGTCAAATTATATTGGTTTTAAACGAAAACATTTAATCACTAGAAGTTATAAATTCTATACCAGTTAACGTAAATTATATTATAAATCATGGCTGTTTTACACAAAGTAGCAATCAGACTAAATATTTCTGATTGCTCGTTTACTGTTAAGCGCAAATTTACACAACAAACTATCTGCGCTATGGCCACCACACGTATGGAAACTCAGCTTTTAGCGTTATAAACCTTCAGACATACCTCTAAGCCACTGGGGGAGGTAGGGTTATGTATTAAAAATGATATGTGTTTAACCTTGGACTGTAATTATAATTAAAAAAAACGTCAATGAATCAGAGTTTATCAGGTAGAACATGAAACCTAAGCTTATTTAGGAAAGAATACTAAACAAGCTTATTTAGGGAAGAATACAGAGGAAGCTTACTTAGGGAAGAATACTGAAGAAGCTTATTTAGGGAAGAATACCGAGGAAGCTCATTTAGGTAAGAATACTGAGGAAGCTTACTTAGGGAAGAATACCGAGAAAGCTTACTTAGGAAAGAATACTGAGGAAGCTTATTTAGGGAAGAATACCGAAGAAGCTTATTTAGGGAAGAATACTGAGGAAGCTTACTTAGGGAAGAATACCGAGAAAGCTTATTTGGGGAAGAATACCGAGAAAGCTTACTTAGGAAAGAATACTGAGGAAGCTTACTTAGGAAAGAATAATGAGAAAGCTTATTTAGGGAAGAATACTGAGAAAGCTTATTTGGGGAAGAATACCGAGAAAGCTTACTTAGGAAAGAATACTGAGGAAGCTTACTTAGGAAAGAATACTGAGAAAGCTTATTTAGGGAAGAATACTGAGGAAGCATACTTAGGGAAGAATACTGAGCAAGCTTACATTGGGAAGAATACTGAGAAACTTATTTAGGGAAGAATATCCGGGAAAAACAGAAAGTCAGATTTAATCTGGCATCATATTTTCACCTGAACAGAGTGGAATATTGAAGAAACGTCCGTTGCACCGTATTATTCTTATAATTTCTATTAAAATTTTTTCGTTGTTATCGAAGATATTCATAAAATCTGATAACGTAAAACGCGTCATCGGCAATGGATTGTTTGTTTGTTTTTAATTAAGCACAAAGCTACGCAATGGGCTATTGGTGCTCTGCCCACTACGAGTATCGAAACCCGGATTCTAGCGTTGTAAGTCTGCAAACATGTCATTGGGGGGCCGGCAATGGATATAAAAAATATAGTGTGGTTGAAATACTATTATTATACACACTTTTAATTCTTGGAAATTCCTAATGGACCAGGTTAAGTATGTAGCGTTTAAAAATGTAATAGACCTAATACTAATGACAGGCATGAGTGGCAAACAATAGTGATCAAATTCAAAAACAAGACCAAATATTTGTTTAGTGTAACAATATAATTTGGATAATATATTCACATGCTAATAATACTGAACGATTATATATATATATATAACAGTAAAATTGACTACTGAAAATCCAATGTAATTGAAATATATTTGTTTTATCAACTTCCTTCTGAACATAAGGAACTACGAATGGTAGAACTTATATTATAATATCTAACCATTAGCCAATACCAAACATTGTTTATCTAACCATTAGCCAATACCAAACATTGTTTATCTAACCATTAGCCAATACCAAACATTGTTTATCGAACCATTAGCCAATACTAAACATTGTTTATCGAACCATTAGCCAATACCAAACATTGTTTATCGAACCATTAGCCAATACCAAACATTGTTTATCTAACCATTAGCCAATACCAAACATTAGTTTATCGAACCATTAGCCAATACCAAACATTGTTTATCGAACCATTAGCCAATACCAAACATTGTTTATCTAACCATTAGCCAATACCAAACATTGTTTATCTACACACACATATATACAGACATACACGCAAACAAATTATATGTATACTGTTTTTTTATTACAAGTTAAACGTTATACTATTTAACCCTTAAATTACTGTTTTATTTTTATATCATTTTTAACTGTGGAGTCCGCATATTGCATTATCACATCATATTGAATAATATTATATTGTTTTTGTTTGTTTCTTGTTACAACATTCAGTGTAAAGCACAGGCAAATCGCTTGGTGAGGTGAAATATGTGGGTGACCCCAGCAATAAATAAATATGACAAATTGTGTATTTTTATAATTACTTCTGATCAAAATACACATTTGACAAAATTCTCGTAATGAAAGAATACACAGTATTATACGAGTAAGATAAAATTTAAACGAAGATGGTCATGTAAGTTAAAATTGAATCGTATTTCCTTTCTATTTGCATTAAGGTTTCCATTTCTTCACCTATAAACAAATATGTGCGATTTTAGTTCAATAACATTATTTAAAAAAGCTTAAAATTATATACACGAAATGTATATAGCTTGCATTAAAGATATGAAGATCGGTCCATAACTGTAACTGATAGCAGTGGTCCATGCACACACACAGAATAGAAACAAGCACGAGATTAGTTAATGTTGTTTACTAGAAATGTATACTTTCAAGAGCAACCCACCGCCCAGTGGCACAACGGTATGTCTGTGGACTTACAACGCTAGAAACCGGGTTTCGATACCCATGGTGAGAAGAGCACAGATAGCCCATTGTGTAGCTTTGTGCTTAATTACAAACAAACAAACTATTCACCTCATCTATCAACACCACCTACCGGAAACTCTTGGGTTACTCTTTAACTAAGGAATACTTGGATTAACCATCACATTATAATCAGAAATTACAGCTGATATCAGGTCCGTGTTTGTTTGTTTGTGGATTTCCTTTTCTCATGGGAAGACCCTTTTATTTCGCTTTCTTTAGTAACAAACTAACCACATAACAGAAGAAAAAAAACCTTCTTATCTTGAAATCACGAGTCCCAAAAGGAGTCAGAAGCTTTATTTCCTGGATAGAATTTAGCCAGTATACAGAAGTGTTCCTTCCAATTAGATTGTAGGACAACGACGTGTTACTACTTCCGTAGAGTTGTTTCCTTATTTGTTATTAACAGAGGAAGTGACGTGTTTTTACTATTTTTTTCTAAGAATCCCACATGACGAGGAAGCTGGACTAGTAAATGATCACAAGTTACCATGGGAATGGAGTCTATAAACGTGGATGACATAAACATTTGGATTTTTTTTTTCGTGAATCAATAATTTTATATTATTTTGAATGAGTGATTTGAAACTTGGTAAATAATTTGGTCTGCTTTGATTTGGTTTATTTGTGGTATTAAATAGACAATAAACAATAAGTGCCGTGGTAACGTATTTATTTTGAGTTTTGTCTTTGAAGAAAGAAACCTTGATTATAGATGGAAGACAAACAATGTTTGGTATTGGCTAATGGTTCGATAAACAATGTTTGGTATTGGCTAATGGTTGTTTGTGTGTCTATATAATTATATATGTATATGTATGTATATATATATATGTGTGTGTTTGTGTGTCTATATATATATATATATATATATGTATGTACATATATATATATATATGTGTGTGTGTATATATACACATGTGTGTGTGTTTGTGTGTCTATATATATATGTATGTATATATATATATATATATATGTGTGTGTTGATGTGTGTGTGTCAACGTACTGAACATGTTGAATCTTGTTTATCTAAAGTCAAAATGAAAACTGTGACGTTAGAGTATTTTTCAGATGGATACACCAAACTGGAAAGAACTCGTTTATCACTCATTATTACATTGATAAATAGAGTAAGATTATCGTTGAAGAACGTCCCAATTAACAAATCAGCCTCTCTTTAAGTATTGTCGTATTAACAAATCAGCCTCTCTTTAAGTATTGTCGTATTAACAAATCAGCCTCTCTTTAAGTATTGTCGTATTAACAAATCAGTCTCTCTTTAAGTATTGTCGTATTAACAAATCAGTCTCTCTTTAAGTATTGTCGTATTAACAAATCAGCCTCTCTTTAAGTATTGTCGTATTAACAAATCAGCCTCTCTTTAAGTATTGTCATATTAACAAACCAGCCTCTCTTTAAGTATTGTCGTATTAACAGATCAGCCTCTCTTTAAGTATTGTCGTATTAACAGATCAGCCTCTCTTTAAGTATTGTCGTATTAAGTATTATCTTTATTAAACACCCGCACTTTCATTTTTGAAACCCGAGTTTTAGAAAACGAGAAGGAAAACTATCGAAACGAACAAGTTTGTGTATGACATACCAAAAAAAAACTACGAAACTATTGTGAATTACATATCTGTTCTACTGCTGCATAAGGTAACCAGTGGAAAATAATACACTGAACCCTAGACAAACGAACTTCTTCTATTCGTTGTCTAAAGCCTCTGTATCGGCAGCTTTCTGAAATAAGCCACTCTCACTCATTAAGTAAAGGGACACGTATTGAAAAAAGGCAACCCACAACTTGATGTTTTTATTGTTGCGTATCTGCTTGTTTGTTAATTTCCAGTAGAAAATCTTTCCGAGAAGCTTCAGCGATACAACTTTGCAGTACACAGAATTTCCACAATTAATACGTTTGCAATCTCGATAACAAACCACACACTTTATATTACCGTCACTACCGCTCGCTTGACTCAATTATCTGTCTCTATATCTATCTATCTGACATTCATTTCTCCGCTTTATTTGCCCGAAGAAAGATATATAACTGGTCTAAAAAGCAACGAAGACTATCTTTCATTATAAACTGACGAACGTATATGTGACTCATTGTGGAGCTAAAGCTGTCCTTTTAGCCACATAAACAAACCTGAAGAATACGAAGAAAGCTATATAACTGGGTCTAAAAAGCAACGAAGAATATATTGCCAAAACTTTTTTCTTTCTTTCTGTATATACATATAGTTACAGACAAAAATTTCGTTTTTTTTTGTTTTTTGTTTTTGCTTTCTGTTTAGAACGTGCCAGCCTAAGTTTCAGTATGTAATAATGGTCTCCACCCTTTCACGAGAATAGGGCGTGTCATAGAGGCGTCTGCACCTGCGTCTTTCTCATAAAATAATAATAGAAAAATACATTTTTTTATTTGTACAATCCTTGAAACGTTTATTTACGTAAGCTAATCACAAAGTTTATTCAGAAAACTCTTATGATGAGGGAGAAAAAGTAATTTTCAACAAAACGTAGAACGGGCTGCTGAATATAAGTTATTTCTCAACTTTATTACCATAACTATTGCCCTGGAGTCTAACAAGTTCGTTCATTATCACTTAAACAGGATAACAAAGTTTGAAACAGGCTATTGAATAAGGGACATTTCATTATTCTTCATGTGGAACTGAAGGTAATAGATACAATCATTGTTGCTAAAACACTATATATTCTCATGCAAAATGTATGTATTAAGAAACAATTACATCAGTATATATATTTTGGTGGTTCGTATTTCAGTAATTTGAAATATACTTTTTTTTAGTATATAAATATTATGATTTTTTAGTGAATTTATAATCTCTAATACTTTATTAGATTTTTGTTTGTTGTTGTAAAACTTCAAAACTAGTTTCTTTGTTTTGTACAATATTACAAACAATATTGTTTGTTATTTTCCATTAAATAATAATTAATAAAACTCATATTGAAGGTAATTTGTTTAATGTTCATCACCGTTATGTAGTGATAAGTTCGTGATTTAAAAAAGCTAACATAACACGTCAAATTAGATTATAAACAGCACCTTGAATGTAACATAATGTTTCGACAGCGAAAGTCACGCGACGCTGGGAGCATGCGCGCCGGAGTTTCTAGAAGAATCATGACTTTTCCTGGCAACTCTAGTCTGTTCCAGGCGCCCTCTTTTTTAGTATATAAGCCCGTCCTTTTAGCCACATAAACAAACCTGAAGAATAAAGCTTTAGCTCCACAATGAGTCACATATACGTTCGTCAGTTTATAATGAAAGACAGTTTTTCTAAACTGTAATCGTTGTAGTGAAAACTTTTTATAGGTTAAATGTTACACAAAACAACATTTTATGCTACAGCCCATCACGAAAGGAATAAATCCTTAAATATTTAAAACACTGTACGTGAAGCAATGGATAAAAATATTTGTTTTTTTGAGTGCTGTACTGAAACGTACTTCTTGAAAATATACGTACGGACTGCATTAATGGTAATCTCTTATCTATCTGTACAACTTTAAAATGACTGTTAAAAGGTTCCTTATTAGTTCATTGAACATCAAGTTATCACTTTCCCACCATTACATTTTATTGCTTTTCCGCCCCCCAGTGGCACAGCGGATGTCTGCTGACTTACAACGCTAGAAATCTGGTGTAGATACACGTGTTGGGCAGAGCACAGGTAGCCCATTGTGTAGTTTTGTGCTTAATTCCAAACAAACAAACAGCTGAGATTGTGCAGGAAAAACCTTCTTGCCTCCCCCCCCCCCCCCCCCCCAGTGGCACAGCGGAATGTCTGCTGACTTACAACGCTAGAAATCTGGCGTAGATACACGTGTTGGGCAGAGCACAGGTAGCCCATTGTGTAGTTTTGTGCTTAATTCCAAACAAACAAACA
>NW_013668108.1:30257-34227 GCF_000517525.1 Limulus polyphemus
TTGTTTTTTTCAATAGTTGCTACTACTACACATGGTAATGAAGTCTGTGTCAACAGATGACGTAAGAAATGGAAGAATTATGGAACACCTAGCTGCAGATCACCTTCGATACTTGTACTTCCGCGTGGTCGGGAAGGGCAGAAACACAAGTACGTTTCATTAGATATATATATATATATAATTTGTTTTTCTGTTTTAGTTTCGGCTGAAATCTATCAAGTATCGCTGTAATGGAGTTCTTAAAATCAATTTTAAAAATCTGCATTGTAATCTCCCTTCATTCTCCACACACACACACACACGCACGTTTTTTTAATAAGCAGCGATTTCCCAACCTATCAATTATGTTCCATTTTGGAATCGGGGGGGGGGTATCAAGAGAAAAGGATCGTGATGGGTTGTAAAATATTAATAGTTTCCCATTTTTACAATAAACAGGAACTCACGTAAATCTCCTGACAGTTAAGTTACTTTTGTTGTTATAACATATTGCTAATATTTTGAAATATGTTGTTGTAAATATAATATAGGTTACGAAGACCAGGAAAAGAGAGAGAGTGGGGCTCATGATTGTCAAAACATTGGGAAGCTCTGCTGTATGGAGTAATTTACGAAATTTACTGAGTCTAGGCAACATTGAGTTTTCTTCTTTCAAAGGGGGACTGTTGGAAGACAATATCAAATTTAGTGTTTGAGTTGTAGCTTTATATTAAAATATATTTTGGGTATTTCTGGCAAGTTTTAATGTCAACGGGATCAATAGAAATTTTTGTTTTGTTTGTCTTGAGTTTCACGCAAAGCTACTGGAGGGCTATCTGCGTTAGCCGCCCCTAATTTAACAGTGATAGCCTAGAGCCCTAGAGGAAAGACAGCTATTCAACACCACTCAAGCCCAACTCTTGGGCTACTCTCTTACCACCGAAAAGTGGGATTAACCATCTCCTTATAACGTCTACATGGTTGAAAGGGTGGGAATATTCTGTAAATGGTTTTTGAACCCGCGACTCACAGATTGCTATGCCAGGCCCCGTGAATCGAAATAAAACGGCAGACGTTTACATTTTGCCCAGAAAGGGGGATATTTTGTGTACAAAAAAAAAATGCATCTAGAAACAAGATGATTATAAAAATAGATTTTAACATGTTTAATTGGCCACTCTATTTGTAGGAGAATTTCATGTAAATTATGGTTCTATTTGAATATTATAACTTTTTTACAGCATTATTACTGAAAAAAAAAGAAGCTACCAACTCCATTAACCTGAAATTGGTGATAAATAAATGAGATACTATTTCAATACCAACTTTGATACTAACTTTTGGTCTTTAATTTAGCCATTCGTCCTTTCTTTTGCCTAACTTTTTTCCAAATATTTTCCATTCATTCTTTCCTAGAAACAAATAAACGAACACTTTAGCATGATGTACCTCTCCTCTCCTAGCATCTCGGCAGTAAATCTGAGGGCTTATGAGGATAAAATTCGGATTTCTATACTCGCGGTTGGCACAACACAGATAGTCCGCTGTGTAGCTTTAGGCTTAATAGCAGACAAACAAGATGTATCATGCAGACTCACAGTTGATTCTTTTATACCTGTATTGGATCTTGGCGATGTCTCTACTACTTCAAACTACTTTTATTATGGGCTGATCACCTTCGAGATTTTGCGAATAGAAAATCTTTGAAAAAAAACAACTAAAAACTTGCTTCTTATAAAAATAACCTGATCTTAATGGAAATAACAAAAATAAAAGTTCGGAAATTTTCTTGTTAGAAATTTGCCAATGCAACTAGTCCTAATGGATAACGTTTAGGAATTAACACCAATTACCAGGTTTTTAGAAATGTAGCGTTAAACATAATATTTCTTTACATGGAATGATACAATATTAATGTTACCTGAAAAAACTGCGCCTCTGTTAGTTTATAATAATTCTAAATTTAAACCATGATGTTAAGACAACACGAAAGTTAAAAATATCAGTTAAAGACAAAGATAAAAAACCTTTTATAACGTGAGAGTTTTCAGAAGGTGAACTATTCTTCATCAGATTCTAAATTTAAACCATGATGTTAAGACAACACGAAAGTTAAAAATATCAGTTAAAGACAAAGATAAAAAACCTTTTATAACGTGAGAGTTTTCAGAAGGTGAACTATTCTTCATCAGATTGCTCCTGATGAAGAAACTCCCACCTTTCGAAAGCGCTCGGGTTATAGGATTTTTAATTTTTATATAAAATTAATCCGTTTAACTTTGATGTAAGGTAAGCTGGATCTTATTTCTGAATTAAAAAAAAATTCCATATCTTATTTGAACTATTGTTTATATATAATTAAGAGTGCTTAGCTGAACATGACGCCATTTTTCCCAGCTGTGGTTTATGTGACTTATAACGTTGTAATGTAGAACTTCATTCTAGGTAGTCTTTGATAACGTTATCTTTAGTCATGATTTAACGAAAGTGCTTGAACACTGTATTATCTCCTTTTGTACTAATGAGTATTTTTTTACTGAATTTACTTCCCGTAAAGATGCTTTTTATCTATTGATTATTTGTTTGTTTGTATTTAATCACAAAGCTACACAATGGGCTATCTGTGCTCTGCCTACCACGGGTATCGAAACCCGGTTTCTAGCGTTGTAAGCCCGCAGACATACCGCTGTGCCACTGAGGGGTGGGACTTGTTTTCTTCTTGATTGAAAAAAAAAAGATATTCTTGTATATTTCTTGGTGAAATGTTACGAATTTGACAATGATCTATCATACTAGAAAAATCTAAAATAAAATATATTAAATTAATTTTTTCAGCCTTGACGGTAGATGGAGCAGGAGTCAATGCAACCGCCGTTCAAGCTGATATTGGAGCAACAAATGGGATCGTCCATATAATCGACCGCGTTTTAGGCATGCCATTTCAGGCGATTAATGAGAAGTTGGCTGCTGATCCTGATTTAAAGTAACTACTAGACGTCGCTTTATTTTGTAGTATGGAAAGTAAAAAACATCGTAGTGATAGTCAATTTTTCTTATATATGTTTTGTGATTTTTTAAAATCGTAATAGCTGTAAAGCAGCTAGTCACTTTCAAGACTATCATTGACCGAATCGTAATGAAATAATTTTGTATAACTTAACTCACCAATAGAAGTGAAAAAGAAAAACATTGTAAATTTCTAATCTCATTTGACTAAGTGTCGTTTTACGAGTGTGTTTAGACTTAAGTGATAATTAGAATTGCAGTTGATTGTTCTTTCAAGTCTAAATAATTTATTTAATTGTATAAATATTTAAAGAAAACTAGAAACGTAATCTAATGGAACATTTCAAAATTAACTATGTCAAGCAAATGATTTAGAAAACTATAACTTTATTTTTAGGGAAACATATGAATTAAGTTTGATGAATAACTGGAACGAAAAGTTGATGGATAAGAAGAAAAGGTTTACATTTTTCGTACCCAACGAACAGGCATGGCAGCAATTGAAAGAAGAACATTTTACTGAGTACGAACGACTGCACATGGAAAAGTACAGTGACCAGATCAATAAGGTAGTGGCTAGTGCTTCAGTTATCACCCAAATTCTTAACATCGGTAGACAGTTTTATATTTGTTTCACATTTCTGTACCAAAACTCATGATTAGTGAAAGTTTTTTTTGGGGGGGACTTTTACACTCATCCGATAACATTGTGAAGATTAGATTAACATCCAAGAAATTCAGATTCTATTATACTTTTTTGTTACGTGTGTATCGTTTTAAGTGTATAAGTGTTCAATTGTTTGCTTGTGGTTAAGCACAAAGCTACACAATAGGCTATCTGTGCTCTGCCCACCACGGGTATCGAAACCCGATTTCTAGCGTCGTAAGTCCGCAGACATACCGCTGTGCCACTGGGGGGCTATAAGTGTTCTAAGAAATATTCTATGGTTCAACTATTGTTATTATAAGTGATATGGTAATTATA
>NW_013668108.1:35227-36161 GCF_000517525.1 Limulus polyphemus
CCTTATGGCTATCTAGTCTATCAAACTATCGAGTCTTCCTTCACACATGATCTATCATAGTAAATACAAGATATAAAAATACAAAATTAGGTAACTATTATATCATTCTGGCAAACACATTCCTTCACAATAACCTATCATAGTAAATAAGATATAAAATACAAAATTAGGTAAGTATTATATCATTTTCATAAAGATTTGCCTTCACATTTTAGAGCTTCAAGCACACGACACGATAGATAATTTTGGATAAAACCTTTGTCTGATAAAATAATTAAATATTTTATTTATTTTAGCTTAAACAGTATTTGCACTTTTCCACAAATTTGACAGTGGGCGTGTTGGTATGAAGATTCTAAATAACACATAAAGAGTGTTCTGGTGTTTATTGAAGAATATCTGAAGGGTTTTCTATACATATAACAAGGCTTCTTTAAAAGTAAATTGTTTAAGAACATATATATATATATATATTAATTATTTGGATTACAAGGTGCAAAATTTACCAGTATATATATATATATATATCTACAGTTCCCTAACCTCTAAAAAATCACCAAAGCGTCTACAATAACAATGAAGTTTTGAACAAACGATATTGTTTGTAACGTTGCATATCTTACTAATAAGAATAAATGATTTTGTTTTTCGTTCATTTTAAATAGAATATATTTGTAAACCCAGTCACTCCCTCTCCTCTTGCTTTTAGATATTGGATCGCCATCTGGTGGTAGGAGAGGAGCTCCCCTCTCGGGATTTAGAAACACGTAGAAACGTTGACACGGCAAACGGAGTATTTACGATCGAAAGAGGATATGGTTATGGTAAAAATTTTGATTCCTTTGTAATTTATAATTAGTCGTTAGTTAATTTTCCGTAACTTCGTTCCGACGAAACTTTAGCGACACAAGTCCTTTCTTAACTAAAACTGGTT
>NW_013668108.1:36171-42219 GCF_000517525.1 Limulus polyphemus
GTGATACTAGTCACGTGACCTCGCTGACGCAACAATTATATAAAAAAATTACTATCGAGTAACTATGAATTATCTTAACTTTTAAGACTATATTTTTGGATTGCTGCTAAAAATGTGTATTTTCTTCTCTTTATATTTATGTAGGACAATTATCTCTCGAATGGCAAAACATTAGAGCTACGATTGTTCGACCAGACGTTCAAGCAACCAATGGCATCATTCACGTCATCGACCGTATTATGGTAAAACCCGGAGAAATTACGATAACAGGGGGCACTACAACCTTGTCGGTTTCTGTGGCGACAGTTTTAGTGAGCTTGGCGCTTCTGTGTGGAATGTAAGCTGTTCCATTCTGGTCTCCCCCCTACCTCTCAGGTCATTCGATATCGTCACTGGGAGCTCATCATATAGAATGGATCTAGGTTGTTTGTCTGTTCTATTTGGACGTTTGATAGACTTATTTGTGTGGCATTGTCCAGATTCAACCAAAGGATCCCAAGTACCTAAAGATGATATAACTATGTAAAACGAAACTTACTGATTTTGATATACTGCTCTGAAACGGGAAGAAAAAGGGGATTTTAATGACGTAGGTACTTCGTAACGATTGGAGGACTGAATTTAGTTGAACTAGAATCTCAATGACGTCAGCAGATGCAGCTAGTTTGTGATTCGATTACGGAGTGAAGATTTAAGAAAAATGACGAGTCGAGCGAAAAAATGAGTGTACGTCGGTTTAAATGTAATATAAATTTGTTGTAACCAGATAAATTGATATAATATTAAATGGAAATTCTAAAAAAAAATCAAAATTTACACGCTTCTTAGCACATTTCGTAATTCTTGGCAAGGGAAATTAAAAAGCATAGAAAGTTCAAGAATAAATTTGCTCACAATATGAATAGATATATGTATAAAATTTTTCTTAAGCCTTTAACAAATTAATTTTAACCCTATTGTTGCAGTTTTAGGCCTAAGTTTTTTTTTCTCGACAAAGCATCAGCTCTCACACACTACATTAAGTGTTGAAATGATATTGTTTGTGGTTGTACTATTTGTTTTGTGTAGGCGCGATCCTATTGCTGATTGTTTAGACTTTCAGTGATATCCCAGTATAAGATGTACAGTTCTAATGTGGTGATTTGCTAAAGTAACTACGGTTTTGACCAATACTTTTAGGTAGAATTTCAGGAAAATGAAAAGACTTGTTCAAACATATACTTAGTTTTTTGTCTAACTGAACAACTGGCGGTGTGTATGTGTAAGTTTGACACCATTTTGTTTTATGACTTTCAGAGTCTAAATGGAAATAGAGCTTTTATTGTCGTGTGTAATTAATATTTAAACGAGGAAATTATTGTTTGCATTATATGCAATCAATAACGTTCTATTTCAATGCACGTACAAAAGAACTATTCACGGTCAACAATGAATATTATTGACTGCTGCTTTAAACCCTAGAGTAATGTCTTATTTTTAACGAGGTTCAACACGTTGTTCGTGGTAGCGATACAAGTATTTAAAGAGCATTTGCACCTCTGTTTCCATTGTAGTAATCCAAGTAACATATTGATAACTATATCGTACCCAGGATCTATTATAAATGTTATTTCCAGTACGTCGTATTCGATTATGAGCTATATGTAACTCAATAATCTGCCCTTTTCGCTGAAACCAGCATCGAGAAAGTCGGCATATTTACAATAAATGTTTCACACGAACAACGCGCTAGTCTACAAAATGAGTATGTTGCATTCAGGATTTAGTGTGATACATGGACAAAAAAAACCATTTTGACTTATGTTGAATCTCTATCCATATATATATATAAGTACTGTAGACGTAGAACTCTTGTGTCTATATTTTTGTGAAACCTTTTGTACTTCGCCGCACTGTATACAAAGCTAGTAGATGCCGTAAAATAGGCTTCCTAGTGGTATTTGCAGCGTTCTTGTGGCGTTCAGTCCGTAATTGTGTGCAAACTTCAACTTTGATTCCAGACTTGGCCTAATAGGTATTGTTACAAGAAAATATGGCTTGAAATTCACGAAATATTCGTGTTTTCTGAATTAGATAAAACAATGAAAACGAACATAATTTTCGTTTTCTGAATTGTAGCGAGTGCGCATGGTTATGACCTATTTCCGTTTAATTAAAAATCTCCTTTTGTTTGTTATTTTTATCTAATTACTTCGATTATTTTGGATGTGCCTTTTTAATTGTTAGTTAATTAGAAATCAAAGCATTCTATATAAAAATATTCTATTAAGAGCACATTATAGGAAAGCTCAAAACCTCATAAAATGAATGTTAATTGGAAACTTAACAGAAAGTGAGAGTTAAGGGGAAGCTTAACAATAAAGTAAGAGTTAAGGGGAAGCTTAACAATAAAGTGGGAGTTCATTGGAAACGTAACAATAAAGTGGGAGTTCATTGGAAACTTAACAATAAAGTGAGAGTTCATTGGAAACGTAACAATAAAGTGAGAGTTCATTGGAAACTTAACAATAAAGTGAGAGTTCATTGGAAACGTAACAATAAAGTGAGAGTTAAGGGGAAGCTTAACAATAAAGTGGGAGTTCATTGGAAACGTAACAATAAAGTGAGAGTTCATTGGAAACTTAATAATAAAGTGTGAGTTCGTTGGAAACGTAACAATAAAATGGAAGTTCATTGGAAACTTAACAATAAAGTGGGAGTTCATTGGAAACGTAACAATAAAGTGAGAGTTCATTGGAAACTTAACAATAAAGTGAGAGTTCATTGGAAACGTAACAATAAAATGGAAGTTAATTGGAAACTTAATAATAAAGTGTGAGTTCATTGGAAACGTAACAATAAAATGGAAGTTCATTGGAAACTTAACAATAAAATGGGAGTTAATTGGGTACTGAATGAAGTTGCTGGGTTTAATCGTGAAATGTGAAAATAAAAGTGCGAAGTGGGCGAAATCACTATTATCTGATGGCAGCTTGGTTAAATGGTTAAGAACTCGTAAAGCAAAGGCTCCTTAAGAAATAAGTAACAAAAAACCTAAAAATATTTTACCTCTAGAAAAGTCATTTAAGTCTATTTTAATGATTTTTTAAACAATTTTCTTACGGCTAGACAAGGTTAGTTATGGTGCCTGTGTTGTCCGTGTGGTGCAACTCTGGATTTCAGATTTGGCGAGCTGGGTTCGAATCCGTGTGATATTACGACATATTCTTCTCTTTTTTAAGTTGTCAATGCATTAAAAGAGTGTCAGCCAACCCATTAGCGTGGACGTAGGATGCAGCTAACTGGCTGATTTCCCTCTGGTTAGAGGCTCAAAATTAGTGACGACAGCAAGACATCCTTAATAGCTTTGCCATAATCACAAATGTTTCAAATATACTGGGATCCATTTTTAAACTACTTTCAGGGATATGACTTCATGTTTCTAAAGCAGAAAAAGTGTATCTTATGAAGAGTAAATAATACAAATGGAGTATTAGGTTTCCTTTCATTCTGTCAAACAACCAGTATTGCTTTTCTCATAGGTGAAAAAGTATAAGATATTGCAACCACAAAACTATTTCATAAAGTATTTATTACCAACTGACTAATTGTCTTCATGATAAAATTTGTATCATTTCATTCAAGGCTTCTTAGTGTAACGTATTCTAAACAGACTACATTTCTAAATTCTTCTATATCAGTGTCTGTGTAGAAATACAAGTAACAACGTTAAGACTTAATGTTTGGAGGATTTGCTTTCTCATAAAAATAGGAAGGAAAACTCGTGCGTATTAGTTCGTGTACCTATTATTTTGTTTGGCTATATTATCTGTTTTAAATATCTATGATGTAATTGTTTCCAAAGATCCGAGTCCCTATAGTCAATATGTTTTTTATTATTATTATTTGTCAGGATTTTGAAAAAGAAAACTGCCTAAAGATTCTGATATTTGGACTTCTAAGAAGTTATACTTGCTAAAGTATAGCATAAAGAAAACACAGGAGTAAGAAATTTAAAATTCCTTTGTTTTCTGTCTCAGGTTAATTTACAGCAAGGGTAATGAATTTCTGTCATTCATTCGCAGATTTTCTAATTAATATTATGAAAAGGTTTTTTTGTTGTTGTTAAGTACAATAAACAATAGAGGCCCGTATCTTTGGACATGTAAGGATTCTATTTATATATTTGGATTGTATCTTAGTTCTTTAATAAAGACAAACTTTGTGTATCTACATTGGAGATATTGTGAATAAATGGCAGATTGAACAAGCAGAAGCAAAGAAAGAAAAAGAAAAAATAAGGTGGTAGCTGTAGTAGGTTGATTAGAATATACAGACAAACAAAAAAAGTCTGATTTATTCGAACGCGGAAGAGAAAGTGGTTGATTTCAGTATGTAGAGGACAATATATATAAGGCTGGTTAATTGTAGTAGAAAAAAAGCGAAAAAAACATCAGGCTGGTTCCAGTATGTAGAAGAGAATAAGTAAAAAAAAATATGGTTGGTTCTACTACATATTATTTACTTAACAATCAAACTGGTTCTACACAGATTTGTATTAACAGATTTGATGAGTACTTGGCAATTTTATAACTAAATATTCGAGAAATTAAGATCATTGTTGCTTAATAAGTCTACTACTAAGTGTTAGTTTAAATCTCTCCTAATTAAACGTAATTATAATTTCGTTAGCTAAAGAAAAACAGTAAAAATAGCTTTAACAATTTAAACATGTGTCTAACATTTGTTCAGAGTGAAGTACTCTTGAGATGATGTATTCTAAAGTCCTATAATTTACGTAAGTGAGGTAATAAATATTAAATTCAGTTTCCAAAACTATCATTCCGGGCTGCGGATCTAAAGGTCGAGGGGTTCGTATTTACGAACTCGCTAACAATCACTGTACTTTCAGATGTAAGTGCGTTAAAAGAGTGGAAAGCAATTCCGATATATATATATATATATGGTTGCGGGTGCTGCTGATTGGTTGACTTCCCTTTTGTCGGCATCTCATAAGAACGGTTAAGCCTCAACTCTAAATGCTCAGACGAAGTGCGCAGAATGTACAATTTAGGTTAAAAATATAAATACTTACCTTAATTTCGTACACAAGCTTCGTATACCGTAGACAAATTATAAACAGTATATTTGAACTACAGAAGATTATGTTAACACGTTCGCTGCCGCATAATAAATTAAATAAAATTAAACATCCGAGGGGTGCCAAGGAGCAGTCACATGTCCCAAACTCATATGCCACGTGAGAAATTTGGCTTTGAAACATAATTATCTGTGACCAACCGGTGTGTCACGAGGTCTATAAGAAAGTCGGCTGTAACCCACCGATGGGGCAGAAGGCAGTGAATGTGTTATGGTATACAAAAGTTGAGTACGATATATTAAAACTATTTTGGAGCCTCATCACATCGTTAGAGTCCATAGCAGCACATTTTGTCACGTTCTGTCTGACAACCAGAGCCTGTTTAGCACCACATTTTGTCATGTACTATCTGACGATCAGAGCCTGTTTTGCACCACGTTTTGTAATGTACTGTCTGACGACCAGAGCATGTTTAGCACCACATTTTGCCATGTTCTATCTGACGACCAAAGTCTGTTTCAACAGTCTGATCGCATAGAAATCCATAGGTGCTGCGTCTGTTTCATTCTCTATCGAGGCTTTACTTAGCATGTATTATGTCAAGATTTTTGTACTGTGTCAGGTCGTCATTGTCTGTATACTGCGGTTACTGTGTAATGTGTCAAGTCGTCGCTGTCTGTATACTACTGTTACTATGTAATGCGTCAGGTCGTCACTTTCACTACACTGCTGTTACTGTCTAATGTGTCAGTTCGTCATTGTCTGTATGCTGCTGTTAGTGTGTACTGTGTAAGGTCGTCACTGTCTGTATACTATTGTTACAGTGTCAGGTCGTCACTGTCTATATACTGCTGTTACTGTGTAATGTGTTAGGTCGTTACTTTCTCTATACTGTGTCAGGTCGTCACTGTCTGTATACTACTGTTACTGTGTCAGGTCGTCACTTTCACTACACTGCTGTTACTGTC
>NW_013668108.1:43198-45264 GCF_000517525.1 Limulus polyphemus
AACAAAATATTGAACTGTAAGCTGTGGATAACAAATTGTGTTTATAGGCTACGGTGTTTGAACGTTTTTTCTCAGCAATCCGTATTTATATGTCGATTTTTATTATAGTTATTTATCATTTGTTATATATTTACTTAAATGAGAATCCATGCATTCAAGCCATTATTTCAAGGTTACAGAATCCTCGAAAACAGTGACTCTTTACATAAAAAAAAACGTTCACAAATTTGATAATTAATACAACTAAAATGTTTAAACCATAAAAATGAATTTTTGATGTTTGTTTTTGTTCTTCGGAAAGTTACACACTAAGCTAGCTGCACGCTTTCCATAGTAAGGTATCTAACCCCGGATTATAGCGTCGTAAGTCTCCGCAAACTTACCGCTGACTCATCGATGAACAGTTATATTAATATAAACTTATCACGAAGAAAAAAAATCACATATTAATAAGTCGATTCATTGACTTTAACTGACTGATCGTTTGTTCTCGAGAACAACGCTACATAATGGACAATCTATATCGAAATGGGAGTTTTAGCATTATAAGCTCTGAGATTTACTGTTGAACCGGGGGGTGGGGGAGCGATTAATACAGTTTCAAGATTTTTTCTTGTTGGGGTTAATATTAATTTTGTTTTGATTGTGTATTAGCTTGTTAATAAAATGTCAAGTGTAGCTCTGTGGTTGGCGACCCGGACTGTGGATCTGTGGTTGGTGCAACATCACAGCTGCAAAAAATAAAATAAAAGGAACTAGCCACTTTGGGTGCGCTATAAGAGTGACGGTCAAGTTCGACTCTTCGATAAAAGAAGCTCACGAGTTGGCGACTGATAATGTTGATTAGCTGACTTTCCTTTAGTTTATAACCTCTAAAACTAAGGACGATTAATGCAAATTACCCTCCGAGGCAAACAGTGGCTTTGAAAAATATGAAAAACAATGAATCATTAGTTTACAGCAAATAAACAGCTTGTAATTTAATGACAGTTTTTTAATATTACAAATTAATTTACTTAAGCTTTGTGTTTGCTTGGTTGTCATTAAACATAAAGCTCCACAATGGGCTATTTCTGCTCTAGCCACCACTGGTATCGAAACCCGATTTTTAGTGTTTTAAGTCTGGAGACTTGCTGCTGAGACACTGAGGGGGACATTGATTTTAGCTGAACCATTTAGTAATCTAGATGCTTCCAATGGCTTCACGACAAGTTCTGAAGGTTTATAACGCTTAAAATCTGGTTTCGATACCTATTGTGGGAACAGCACAGACAATCCACTATGTTGCTTTGTCCTTAACACCAAAACAAAAAGGTAATCTAGAAATATGACACTCGGTATTTCCAAATGTCATAAAAGTTATAACTTTGGACACAAGAGAGCACCACAGGCTAAACAAAAACTATAAATGTGTGATAGAATATAGCAAGACACTGAGTGAGCTCAAAAAACATTAACCACGTATTTTAACTTTTATTTATTCTAGAATAATTACTTTCAACCATTAAATATATTATTAAACAAATAATAACTGAGACACTGTGATAAAAAAATCTGTAACGGCGTTAGGCCTTTTATTAAAATTCTTAAAACATGATTAGCTTTCTTCAGTATACTAATACATAAAACCCTTTGAAGAATTAAAGGAATAACGTTCTTTACACTTGTTTGTTTGTAATTAAGCACAAAGCTACACAATGGGTCATCTACAGGACTATATACAGTAGTGGAACTTACACACTTACTATTATATAAAGTTATGTAAAATATTCCAATACAATTTTGTTCGTGGGGAGCAGGACTATATACAGTAGTGGAACTTACACACTTACTATTATATAAAGTTATGTAAAATATTCCAATACAATTTTGGTCGTGGGGAGCAGGACTATATACAGTAGTGGAACTTACACACTTACTATTATATAAAGTTATGTAAAATATTCCAATACAATTTTGGTCGTCCTATTTTCGGTAATAAAGCTACAAATATAGGTCCTCTATTCGGGTATAAAGCTACGAATAAAGGTCCTCTTTTTGGGAATAAAGCTGCGAATAAAGGTCCT
>NW_013668108.1:45905-49386 GCF_000517525.1 Limulus polyphemus
CCATGCCGGGCACAAAATGTTAAACAGAAATAAATGCAACTGGTTAAAAATACTGTTTAAATTACTTGTAGCTCCAACATAATTTCATTATCTTAAGGTTCACACATGACCGTTCTTAATTTAGAAATACTGACCGGAGGGGGGAGGGGAACAACCAATCAGCAACCGTCCACCACCTACGCGGCTACTCTTAACGAAAGTTAGGGATTTATTATAACACAGTACACAGCTGAGAGTGCAAGTGTGACCAAACGGCATATTGCGATTCAAACCGTGGAATGCCGACCGCAGCCCGGCACGTTAGCCACTAGGCCACATCTGGCCTATTTCTGTATCTACCTCATAATGAGTTAGTATTACTTCTGAAACAAAATATCTATGAAAACTGTAATGAAATTATTTTAAAGCACTAGTACTAGATAGATAGTTTTAATTATTTCATAACATTTTACTGCAAAAAATAGAAGTTCACCTTCAATCAAAGTATATTAAAATAGGAAAGTTACAACACTGATAGAAGTACACGTTGAATCACAGTATATTAAAATAGGAAATTTACAACATTGATAGTAATACACGTTGAATCACAGTGTATTAAATAGGAAAGTTACAACATTGATAGAAGTTCGCGTTGAATCACAGTATATTAAAATAGGAAATTTACAACATTGATAGTAATACACGTTGAATCACAGTGTATTAAAAAGGAAAATTACTACATTGATAGAAGTTCACGTTGAATCACAGTGTATTAAAATAGGAAACTTACAACATTGATAGTAATACACGTTGAATCACAGTGTATTAAAAAGGAAATTACTACATTGATAGAAGTTCACGTTGAATCACAGTGTATTAAAATAGAAACTTACAACATTGATAGAAGTACACGTTAAATCACAGTATATTAAAATAGCAAACTTACAACATTGATAGAAGTTCACGTTGAATCACAGTGTATTAAAATGGAAAGTTACTACATTGATAGAAGTTCACGTTGAATCACGGTGTATTAAAATAGGAAAGTTACTACATTGATAGAAGTTCACGTTGAATCACAGTGTATTAAAATAGGAAAGTTACTACAGTGATAGAAGTTCACCTTCAATTAAAGTGTACTAAAATATGAAAGCTACTACACTAATAGAAGTTCACGTTGAATCACAATGTATAAATATGGGAAAGTTACTACACTGATAGAAGTTCACGTTCAATCAGAGCGTATTAAAATAGGAAAGTTACTACATTGATAGAACAAATAATGGACCTTCATTCGTTGCTTTATTCCCGAATAGAGAATCTATATGTGTCATGTCACACAGCTGGTGCAGAGAAGAGTTATCGCCGTAGACGTGATGACGAGAGTCTGTTTATTACATATACACATTCCAATCAAGAACTATCACGTAGTTAGGCCGCAATATTAAACACACTTCTTACCATGCACTTCCTATCTGTTATAGTACATCTATTTAGCGTTATGTTCATGTGCTCCTAGTTTCGCATGGAAGTAAACAAGACAAAAGTGACCGATTTCAGGTAGTGGTATAACTACCATGTTCAGTCGAAACAAGATGTAACTGCATCTTCAAGCGCCCCAGTGACAGATAGAAACATGATGTAACTGCATCTTCAAGCGCCCCAGTGACAGATAGAAACATGTTATACAAATATCCAGATGTGAAAAACAAGCGTATCCGACAATGGTTGTTTTAAAAGATTTCGTAAAAAATCAAGAATTTTGGTCAACTATGAAATTACGTTTGGTAGAGAACTATATGTAATGACAAACTATCAGAGCTCAAAGATTTATCTTCCCCCCCTAAAATAATAAAAATACTTTGGGGTTTGCATTTTCAAAATGGCATCGATAATTTTTGTCTATTACACTCAACAAGTAGTTTAATATAAATATGTATAAACGCCACGGTAGACACACACACACCGTTCCCGCAAAAATGCGCTCCGCACTTTGAGACGTAAGCACCTTATAAGAAAGCCGGTGAAATCTCACCATTCGATTAGAATAGTGTAGCCTACGTGTCGGCGGCGGGTTCAGTATCTAACTACCTTTCCTCCAGTCTATCAGTTTAACGTTAGGGACGTCAATTCACAGGTAGCTCTTGTGTAGCTTCGTGCCAAAATTCTGAAATCATCGAAACTATTTCAACCCTAGATGGAAATGAGGGACACAATCTAGCATACAACACGTCTCCGCGATGTATTCTCCCACTGCCTTCACAAAGAACCATAAAAAATAACCACCATTCAATGCACAAGGATTAAAACATTTTGGTTTTCTATCCCATAGTTTCATTAGACGAGGACTTCTGGGTGGAGTGGGGAGCTTTATATAAGGTAAAGAAAAGAGAATCCTCAATAATTGCGGCTGTAATTAGATCTCAAATCGGTCAAGAGATGGAGATATGAGTTAAAAGTGTGTACTTGAAATAAAACAATTCAGAGCCATTCTATGAGCCGATATGACGCGGCTAAAAATATCACTTGAAATTACAATTATTTCTAATGAGCTGATATTGGTTATTCCAGATATATATATTTGAAATTTTAAAATCGAAAAAATTAGAGATATTTTTATCACAGAAGTTAAAAAAAAATTAGCTCAAGTTATAATGATAATTTAGAAACCCAACTTGTATCGCGTGCAGATACCTTGATAAAACGAATAGTCATAAATGTGTTGCAGTTCAACATAAAGCACATTTTTTTTAAAGAAAGGGTCTAAAGTTGAACAAAATATAGGGATTGTTTCTCCAAAATTTATCTGGAAAGTTAAAGTAAAAATCTAAAATTTGCATTTAGTTAGAAAGAAAGAATTACAAACACACAAGTTTATTCTTTTCATCCATTAATTTAATGCCCGGGTATCAGTTTTCCTTTTCCTTTGTTGCCTAATGAAGTTTAAGATAACATCTTCAGATAAGCAAAAGAACAGCTACCAAAGTACAAACAAGATGCAGTATGCAATCATTGTTATGAGTAACTATCCTTCTTGGGCTGTTTTTTTTTTATTTTATTTTTATTACGCTAGACTCTAACGTCTAACGAACAGAGTTTATGTCAACGCTGGAGTTGAAAACCTAGAACACGGATTCAAAAGAAAAAACACGCGCTGACTAAACTTTGAATCTCATGCCAATTTAATTAGATCTGTTAGTTTTGTTGAAAGTTAATTCCATTACTGACTATAAACTTCCAAATATTGGATTGCATTTGTTTTTGTAATCTGTATTTTGCTAGTACGGGATTAACTTCAAAAACAAAGAAAAAGGAAGGCATAAAATCATACACTAAGCCTAGTCCTAGTCCTCGTTAATTTATATAGTTACTAATGTAAAAAAAAAAAGAGGAAAAATTATTAGCTTTTTTTTACCCAAAAGAATATTTTCTTTGTTTGTTTGTTATGGATTTCGCCCAAAGCTACACAAGGGCTATCTGCACTAGCCTTCCCTAATTTAGC
>NW_013668108.1:50386-52881 GCF_000517525.1 Limulus polyphemus
TAACCACCTGGCCATGCCGGGCCTATTTGTTTGTAGATAAGCACAAAGCTACACAATGGGTTATCTGTGATGTGCCCATTGGTCTATTAAAAGATTTAAAAATTTGCTTATGTCTATTGGGCAGTTTGAAAACTTATATCCTTTTGTTCTATTAGACATTAAAAAAATGCTCATGCACATTAGTCGATTTAAGAAAAATTACTTCACTGTAAAACTTACGCAATTCTGGAGATCATTTGATAAAAACGACACAGTTTCAGGTCTATTGAACAATTTAAAAACCTACTTATGTCTATCGTTACCCGCACGAGAGGGCGAGGTATTGTTTTTACTTAAGTGTGTGTATTCATGAACAGTGTAACCCAAAACGATTTCACCTGAATCTGATCAAATTTGGTACAAAGGTTGAAAGTATCCTAAAAAAAACTACTTGATTAATTTTTGATGATCTTAGCTCAAAGGTCAAAATTTCACCGAAGGTCAACCACTTTCGTTATAATGGTAACAAATTGATATTTTGGAAAATGACCAGAACTCGAGAGTATATTGAAAAAGATAGAGGATATTGTTACCTACACCTTTATTTTTGATGGTGAGGTATTGTTTGGAGGATATTGTTACCTACACCTTTATTTTTGATGGTGAGGTATTGTTTGAAGGATATTGTTACCTACACCTTTATTTTTGATGGTGAGGTATTGTTTGGAGGATATTGTTACATACACCTTTATTTTTGATGGTGAGGTATTGTTTGGAGGATACTGTTACCTACACCTTTATTTTTGATGGTGAGGTATTGTTTGGAGGATACTGTTACCTACACCTTTATTTTTGATGGTGAGGTATTGTTTGGCGTATATTTTAAGTTGGTTCATGTAAAAGTTAAAACTTTTGGGGGAGGGGGTTAGTGGGAGTGCCTTTCTACTTCATTTGAAAATTATACTCAGGCCTGAAAAAGTAATCAGAGATAATGATTACGTTTAGAACCACATTTGTTTTGTACCATCTTATTATAATGGAGCTTGTGATGTTTTCGTCCAAAACTCAGATCTCGGAAACTACTGCACCAATCCTCACCAATCATAACTGGGTAATAGTCTCTTATAACTAGGCAGTCAATAGTAACTGGGTAATATTTTTATAACTAGGTAGTCAATAGTAATTGAGTAATATTTCTATAACTAGGCAGTCAATAGTAACTGGGTAATATTCATATAACTAGGCAGTCAATAGTAATTGGGTAATATTTCTATAACTAGGCAGTCAATAGTAACTGGGTAATATTGTTATAACTAGGCAGCCAATAGTAACTGGGTAATATTTTTTATAACTAGGCAGTCAATAATAACTGGGTAATATTCATATAACTAGGCAGTCAATAGTAACTGGGTAATATTTTTATAACTAGGCAGTCAATAGTAACTGGGTAATATTTTTATAACTAGGCAGTCAATAATAACTGGGTAATATTTTTATAACTAGGCAATATTTTTATAGCTGAGGAATAAATAAAACAATTGAAATTTCCACAAAATGATATGTTTCAGATTTAACCAATAAAAATTATAAACAAAAAGGAGTAAGTTTCAAATATAAAACAATCAAAAACCTTTTACAAAATTATTTGTTTTTCTTTAGTGAAAATCTCACGAGTGTTGCAACAGAAAAGCAAGGAACTTTCATTGATTACTGCGTCTACAAAGAAATACTTCAATAAAATCTACTCTGTGATGATAGCTCATTTTTAAACTAGAATTTCAATAAAATCCTTTTTCTCATGGGTGGTGAACATTATTGATTGTCAGGAGTGAGTACATTGTTGTAGAACTGTCAGACAGTTCCAGAAAAGGCCACAGGCCCAATAGCCTTCCACAGGAACTAGTAGTTATATCTGCCCGGAGGGCGAGTATTTCTGCTAGTATTAAGAATTAAGCTAAACGTTTAAATAGGTGGACATTTCCTTCAAATTAGTAACAGGTCTAAAATAAATAGAAATATTTTGTAATCTAGAATTCAGATGCTCGGAGATCGAATATAATATAAATTTGAGCATGAAGGTTTAGAACAACTAATAAAAACAGACGCAAAAAAAAAAGACATACATGAGCGTAATAAAAATTTTGTTGCTACAGGATATTCACGTAATTAATTTTTCAAATATCAGTTGAATGCAATTTTTCATTAATTAACAAGAAATTTTCTATTAGTCATATATATATATATATATATATCAAATTTTAAGAAAGCTAACACTGTTTGCTGTAGATCGTATTTTATAGATTTTAAACATAAAACTGAAGTCCAAAACTTTTGTGAAAGAATTTTTCGGTGTATACGACGCACTTTTTTACCCCAAAATTTTATGTCAAAATCTGCTTGCGTCCTATACACTGAAGGTATGAATAATATATATGTATATATACGATATACACAAGCCATATGTAAATATATTTGAATAGGCATGCATAGTTTAGTTCAACTGAATGTGTTATTTA
>NW_013668108.1:53818-57667 GCF_000517525.1 Limulus polyphemus
ATACTAATTTTTAAAGTATCAAATTGAATTTTTTTTCCCAAACCTTTGTCTTCAAAATAAGGGTGCGTCTTATATTCCGAAAAATACGGTATTTTTAAAAAAATATAGCTAAGATAAAGATTGAATAAGAATTGTTTGGCTATAGGTATGTTACCGCTCTAAAATGAGCCGCAGTAAAAACCTATTTGATATATGACATAAAATAAGTATATTGAAATATAACTCTAAACAAAACATCGTGTTAGGGATACATCTTTCCAATATTAAGCCTAATTATTTTCCAAGGCGAATCCTGCCTTGTGTATTTTGTTTGTATAGAAGAGGTATTCTAGTCTATTTACTTAACTTGAAAGTTATCATGAAATCAGTTGAATATATCTATTATTGTTTAAAAGGTTTGTTTGTTTTAAGGCAGAGCCACGTTGGGTTATCTGCTGTGTCCACCAAGGCGAATGGAACCCATAATTTTAACGTTATAAGTCCGTAAACGAACCGCTAACCCATCGGGGGACTTTTTAAAAAGGGAAGGAGGATCCGTTAAAAACTGTCATTCGAAAAATAATCAGAAACGTTATTTTATTAAAAACAGTCAGCAAACAGAGTTTGCCGGAATAATAGATAAAGTGTATATACCACAGAGCAGTAAAAACTGTATTTTGTAAAAGCCTTAAAGTTTAGAAGCGTGTCACCAGGGTAAAGTTTGGTTTCGAGAGCAAAAATATTCTTTATAAATAAAAGTTAGACTTTTAAAAGAATTTATTCGTATTTCATACACATACAAATATAAGAGCTGTTTTATAAGTACAGTACTCATTCTAGTTATATACCATAGCAAAGTTATAAATTCTCCTCAACTTCACAGTCAAAACTTTAAAGTTTGTGAATTTATACTCAAAATTATCATACCATTTCATGCACTATCAACTGAGATAAAAAAAAATATATTTTAATAATTTTATAATACGAATAAAAACTGCATGTAAACGGCTCCTTCAAAATCACACGAAGAACGTTCTAAGAATTTGTATTATCTAGACAGGATTCAAGACATTTCTCCCTCCGTCGTTTCTGCTCGAGATTTCACCAGGACTTCTCACCCTGGGTTTCGCCTTCTTAGCTATCTTTTTTTTTTGTTATTTCTGAAGTGAAAAGAATACGTTTTAGTTGTGCTCGTTTCTTTGGATCTATCATCAATTTGTGTCGTAAATGCATTTTTATTTCAAAATTTTTTTTAATGATTCTTACTGATTAACCTATTAGAAAAACAAGTCAAAACTAATTCTACAGAAACAACATGATTTAACTTAAAACTATGATATCGTTTCAGTTTTCGCGCGCATGATGGTTTCTGACAACGTTTCGGTCCTCTTCAAAACGCATTTTGTCAATACGAGGGGGCCAGTAGGAAAAAAAAAACAACAACACTATATTATTATTTTTACAACACTATCATTATTTTTATTTTGAAAAATACGCAGTCTGATAATATCGTAAGAAGAAACTAATTCTTCAAAGTAATTAGAGTTTCGAGTTTGATTACTCAAATGAAATAAGCATAATGCTTGCAAATTGCTAGTTCTCCCGTTGTGTAATTTTGTTTTAAATATTTAAATCGTTTACTTATTTCATGCAAAATCGAATTAATAACAGTTCATTTTCATCGATCGCTCTGTAAACAATAATATTAGACTTTTCTTGAACTCATACACTACACTTACATCATGGTGTTAAGAGATTGTCAACTGAAATTAACTTTTTCAATTCTTGATCTTGTAGCGTTGCTTGACTCGTTGTAGGAGGCGAGACACTTATGTTGAATGTTTGAAGCTTATAGGCTTTGAGTAAGACTACGTCCCTAAGTTTAGGGGTCGAAAAATGTACTTCGATTGGACACGATCCGTTTCGATCAACAGGCCCACAGCTGCGTCGAAACGCTGAACAAATACCGGAGGTACCTACCTGAAGCCCCAGGGCCTTCTTCAAGACTTGAGCAACTCTGTCGGCAGAGCTTGTGGGAGTTTCTTCAGAATCCCCAGAGACGCCGTAAAATACAAGAGAGCTATTCCTATGCCACTCCTCCAGCCTTTGCATCCGAGGTATAAGTCCATCTATGACAAGCTTCAGCAAAGCTAATTTTTCTTCTTTGCAACTTGGGGCGTAATGTTTTTGTGCTGTGGATACCGAGGAAGCGTTGAAATTAGAGTCACCTTTTGTTTTTGCTTCACTTATTTTCAAACAATGTATCTTAGGTTTTCCTTGTGATTCAATCAGCTTTTCAAGGGTTTTTAGTCGACATTCTAGCATATCAAGTTTATGAGAATCCACGTAGCAATGTTCCTTGGTGTTCTCCAATCGCGCCTTTTTCAGTTCGTTCCTCAGTAAGTCATTTTGTCGTTCTAAGTGTTTAGTGATTTCACGTAAGAGCCAGTGGGTCCTAAAAGCCAAATCCGCGAAGAGGAATGTCATATCTTTCCATATATACGCGTCCTCAGAACTGCAGTCTTTTGGGCCATGAGAGTTCACCTTTTCGGAATTTTCTACTTTTGAACTAGTAGAGTTCTGTGTTTGTTTTGTGTTTTCGACAATGCTGTTAGGGGTGACGTTGCTGTCGAACGAATTGACACTTTTTTTTTCGTTCGTGTTTTTATCAGATACTTTACTGGGTTGTGCAGAAGAGATCTTGAGCGGGACAGCAGGGGGACAAGAATAACGACTATTGAGTTTTTGTATTGGATTTTGCTGAGTTAGGTTATTTACTTCTTCTTCTTCTTCTCTGGAAGTTATAATTACGTTGTTTGATGTAAAAATGTTGCTACACTTTGGAGGAACTGTTCCGTCCATTTTAAACAATACTTTCTTCTCTTTTTTTACGTTGGAAGAAATCTCAGAATCACATTGTACAGGCTGCTTGTCTTCTCTTTCCTCGAATTTCACCGCCCTTTCGAGCAGAGATGGGAGATGACGCTTTCCAGTAGTTTTCTCGTCTTTAACGCTCTCTGCATCTTCTGTTCTTATTTCGATTTCCTGCGTTTTCGTATTCTTCGACTTCTTACCAGCTTTTAGCTTGCTTAATGATGTTAGGAAAGAACGATACGTTCCAGTATTTGTATGATGCATTTCAAAACTACTTAGTACGTGAATAACTCTCCAAAGAATTTGACATAAGTCGTTGGAAGTTCAACAAAAAAATATTCTATGTTGGTTTACAACCAAGTCTTTGATGTAGTAACACTTAACTCTATACAAACACATAGCCTCATTTTTGTCGTAAATGTTAAGTCTAAATTACCGTAGGTTTACACTTTTTCAACGATACAAGCCCTTACACATAGCCTCACTTTTGTCAACATGAGGCTAGCACATAATCCCAATACACAGAGTGACATCTGCCACCAGCTTGTCTTTGTTGCTGATCTTGTACATCTACATCAAAACCTAGTTTGTAAATACAGAAGATTCCATTACAAAGAGGGAGGTGTGTTCGAATAAATAATGTAGATGTGATATAATATACACACATAAATATGTTATAACAAAACTTGCTTAAAATAAATGTATGACAAGAAAGTGTATCTTGATACTTTAAATCCACTATTTATAACAAAACTTATTTTTATTATTTCTTTAACCTTCAACGTGTAAAACCAACCTGTTAATGTATTTTGGCGCCATCTATCAGATATAAACAAATTTATGGAAATATTATAAAAAATTAATTTAAGCAAAGTAATGACCCCTCTTGAACACTTTTGTCGATACTAATTGTTCTTGACCCCCAGTGGTACAGCGGTATGTCTGCGAACATATTTGTTTGTTTGTTTGTTTTGAATTTCGCGCAAAGCTACACGA
>NW_013668108.1:58422-63160 GCF_000517525.1 Limulus polyphemus
TGGGCAGAGCACAGATAGCCCATTGTGTAGCTTTGTGCTTAATTACAAACAAACAAAGACTGTTTTCCCTGAAAATGCCTGCGTCATAACAACGCAATATTTAGGATTAATCGAATCTTTCTCTTTGGAAGGCATAGATTTGTTACTTTGTTATTTGTTACTGTTTCAAAATGGCTATTTCTATAATATATAACAATCCTCATGGCACTAGAGCAGTATGCCAAGAAATCATAAAGTTGAAACAGCTTGTTGGCATTACAGAATGACATTACAGCCAATAAAAACACATGAGAAATAGTATCTCTTTAATCGCCTGTGATTCCAAAACGGTTCACCTCCAAAGACTATAAAAACCACAGGAAGTTCGTCTTCAGATTTATAAGTAAACAGCAACATCTTGTTGCCCTTAGAAACTTACAAAGAGATTTTTTTTTCTAATTTTGTCTTGAGTGAGTTGATTATTAACGTCGCCTCCGAAGGAAGGCGAGGGTATTGCAATCGGATTCGTGTGTGTGTTTGTGTGTCTGTGTTTCCGCGCAATAATCTCAAGAACTAATAGACTGATGCAAATGAAATTTTTACACAAGATGAGAAGTTAGTATGAAACAGTCCTCCCCAAATTTGGTCCGGATCCGGATTGTGGATCAATTTGAAACATTTTTATTTTATATATATATAATGGGGAGATAGGGCATTTTCGCGGTTTTCGATTTGAGACTCCTCATCCGGATCATTGATCATTATGGATCAAAAAAGGATTTTCTGAATTTGCGAAGGTGAAATTTTACGTTATCCAACATAAACGCATGTAATCTTGAAAAGGGAGTGGCGGGACGAGGGTATGCAATCTCTCTGATCACGTTTGATAGAAAAAAAAAGGGGGTGATATAACTGAATTAACCCTTCAACCTGAAACTCCCTAAAGATAATTGGTCACATTGCTGTATGTTTTAAGTTTAGTGGCATTTTTACGTTAAATTACGTAGAAGTTTCTGAATTATTATCTATTAACAACAGTGTTTGGTTTTGTTTAAGCATAAAGCTTCACAATGAGCTATCGGCGCTGTTCCCATTGTAGGGATCAAACCTCACATGTAGGCGTTATAAACTACCGGAGAACATTAACTAACATTAAGTAAGTTAAAATAGAACCTGAAATTATTCTGAACAATGACAATGTTAGGAGGAGAGAATGGGGCTCATAAGCACAGATTGAGGCATAAACATTTAGGAAGAGAGAATAGGGCTCATAAGCATAGAGTGGCCAGGCATGGTCAGGTGGTTAGGGCGCTCGACTCGCAATCTGAGGGTCGTGGGTTCGAATCCCCGTCCCACCAAACATGCTCGCCCTTTCAGCCGTGGTGGCGTTATAACGTTACGGTAAATCTCACTATTCGTTGGTAAAAAAGTAGCCCAAGAGATGGCGGTGGTCTTACACTGCAAAATTAGGGACGGCTAGCGCAGATAGCCCTCATGTAGCTTTGCGCGAAATTCAAAAACAAACAAACAAACTTATCTCTTGTCAGTGGAACCGGGGGATCAAAGGGAGCATTAGTTTTGTGTAGAAGGGGCAAGTGATTGGTGTCCTACGTGGGGGAGTGTGTGCTTCCATATTCTTAATGAAAGTGTTTGGTCTCAGCAAGAAGCAAGCCTCCTGCCGTACCGTAATCTGTCATGTACGCTTCAGAACTGTTATTCCAGCTTATCAGCTGCCTCGCCGCACTCTATTTTTTATCACTCAAGTTATGATAGGAAGCGTTTTTACCTTGACTTATTTTTCTTGGTAGATAGAAAATAAAAATTTATAAACGAAACTTGTTAAGCGCAGAGGATATTAAATTTTCGGCATCTTATTTACGAGATTTTTGTGTTTTTTTTTTTACTCAGCAGAAGAAATGCGTTATTTGGAACGATGGTAATCTAACATCTGATAATTTAAGAAATCATACACTAACATTTCGATCGCTATTCTTGTAATTTCTCAGCTTCACCGTTAATAAATTTCTATTTTACAGTTATTTTAGGGATTTTTGAAACGCATAGGGCGTTTACTTTCCGTAAAGTTACTGTGGCCTTCAAGTACAGGAATGATTATTTCCGTTATTACCACAGGGAGATTTGTTTGTTTGTAATTAAGCACAAAGCTACATAATGGGCTGTCTGTGCTCTGCTCACCACAGGTATCGAAACCCGGATTCTAGCGTTGTAAGTCCGCAGACATGCCGCTGTGCCACTGGGGGGCCCGCAGGGAGAACATGAAATAATTAATGATGCCCTATGGCGGATACAATAAATTATCTACTTTAGGGGTTCCAAAACTTAGGAATGTGTCGGGGGGGGGGGAGAGTCGTAGCAGATACACAATATTGTTAAGGTACTTAGTATCTATAGATTCAGTTGATGGGGGCCTAACTCAGGATGCAGGATGTTCTGGGGGTGGAGTCTTGTGTTGAAAAAATTATGACTTATGTAATAAAAAATATTTTGTTGTTTTCGGATATTTTATTCTTATCCAGCATTATGCACCCTAGTTCACTGTAGCTAGAAAGAAGCACTTGAGTAATGTTTTACGCTAATCTTAAATACTTAATAAATTCAAGTTCGTTGTTGAGAAACCTTTTTGTAAAGGTACATTAAATAACACCGAAAATTTACTTTTAATTATGGTTTAGACACAACAGGCTTGCCACTTGCTTTATAAATTATCTGTCTTCTAATTACTGAATGATTTTTAAACTTAACCAAGTTAAAATATCAACTATTCTAATAGCTCTTAACTTAATACAAAGCCAGCCGAATGTCACTAGAAAGTAGTATAAAAATACAGGATTACTGCACACAATTAGATTAAGCTCTGATCTGTAAAGAAACGACATCCCTAATCGAAACTTCCAATGCATTTGAACTAAAAACCTAGATGGCGCCACGAGTTCCTATATGGATCACATCTTATTCAGTGATCATCTATCTCGAGTAGAGATTATGTACAACAGTTTTATTTATACAGATTTATTGATAATGATTACAGCCTAATTTTGATTTGGGTACCAAAATTATTTAATTCATATGAACACTGTTTTTTTTTGTTTTTTCTTTCTTTCTAGGATTACAGTAGATAATAACCTATATTTCTTCAATTAAAACACTGTTAGTCGTTTTCATCCAGAACCGTAAAAGAATTCAAGCTATATATATATATATTGTAAAAATATGGACCAAATTGAAACCCTCAATTGCAAAATAGGGATCGAACGTAAACCCTGAATTGCAAAATACAGATTGAACTGCAAAATAAATAACGGCCATAAACTAACTGTAGAGCAGAGATTGAATTTAAAGCTAAACTCTGAAATATAGATTGAACTTAAACCCAGAACTCTAAAATAAAAACAACAACCTCTCTTTGTCAGACTACAGACCGATTTTTAAAATAAAGTTCAAAACACCTGGTCCACATTTTTCTGGTTCTCACTGTGATGATGAGAAACAAAGGTAATCACGGTAAACTAAAGACAAAAGTAAGAACATTTATAAATGAAGTTGAAATATTAGAGTAAAAAAGTAAGAGAAATTACGTAAATGTTTATTATATTATTTAGTTCGGCATTAATAAATCATTAGTTTTCGGTATTTTCCTCAGCTGTTGTTGAGTATGGGAGTACAGCTGAGGAAAATACCGAAAACTAATGATTTATTAATGATATAAGTTGAGTATGGGAGTACAGCTGAGGAAAATACCGAAAACTAATGATTTATTAATGATATAATACTCAACTTATATCGTTAATAAATCATTAGTTTTCGGTATTTTCTTCAGCTGTACTCCCATACTCAACTTATATTTTCAAACCAGAAAATTATATTTGTATTCTCTATCTCAAAACGACGTTACGCCATTTTTAGGCAGTTTCAAATGAGCCTGTGTTTAAGAAACTTCTAGTGTTCGAGGAAGTTTACTTGTTTCACAAAAATAATTTTTAGTGGAAAGTGAAACGTTATAGAATTGTTTGTTTTGAATTTCGCGCAAAGCTACGCGAAGGCTATCTGCGCTAGCCGTTCCTAATTTAGCAGTGAAAGACTAGAGGGAAGGCAGCTAGTCATAACTCTTGGGCTACTATTTTACCAACGAATAGTGGGATTGACCATCACATTATAACGCCCCCACAGCTGAAAGGTCGTGCATGTTTGGAGGGATTCGAAATTGGCTTGATATAATTCTTGTAGACAACTAATTATATTCATTAATATGTTAATCGACTTTATTTCCTGTAAATAACGCCTTATATTGTTTTATTTAAAACAACTCGACGTTCTGTTTAACATAGACTTCAAGTGAAAGAAGAAGAAGAAGAAAAAAGCAGTTTCTTATTAATGTGAAAAGAATTGTATTACACAGAAAGACAAAATGGACGACGCTAACGTTATAATTGAATTTATTGTTTATTTGTTTGTTTTCAACTAATGCTGTACATAACTACCGATCAACATTCGAACAAGAAACAAAAGTTAATCAAAACAGAAAGGCTTAAAATCCTGTTATTCGTAACAAACAACATTAGAGCAACTACAGGTTTACCTCTTCTTTTACACTCTCGAAACCATTAATGGTTAGAAACTAGAAGAGATGGAGGAAAGGAACAGAACACAACGTTTTGAATTTGACAACCATTAGGCAGGATGTTTTTACATTTAATTTCGTAGTTTAGTTTAAAGGTGCTTGTTTCTTTTCAAACGCAAG
>NW_013668108.1:64130-78789 GCF_000517525.1 Limulus polyphemus
AACCATTAGGCATGATGTTTTTACATTTAATTTCGTAGTTTAGTTTAAAGGTGCTTGTTTCTTTTCAAACGCAAGACTCTACTTTGCTCTTAGATTACTAGGAAAGGAACAGAACACAACGTTTTGTATTTGACAACCATTAGGCATGATGTTTTTACATTTAATTTCGTAGTTTAGTTTAAAGGTGCTTGTTTCTTTTCAAACGCAAGACTCTACTTTGCTCTTAGATTACTAGATTGTTATATAATTATCTTGACGAAAAAAAAAGTGGGCGAATGAAAATACGTTGAAGAATCGGGACACTTAATGTTGTTTTAGCGGAACTGTAGGCAGAGTAAACATAACCTTTATGGACTGTAAGTGCCTGTTGAAAGAAAAGACGACGACGTTTCACTTCTATACCGAGGCATTCTTCAGTATAAAAGGCCTATGTATAGAAGCCGAAACGTCGTCTCATTTTCTTTCAACAGACACTTGCAGTCCACAAATGTTTTCAAACCTATCGCTTAAAATATTTAGTTATTTTCAGTAAAAGTTTTCTGACGATATTTTGAGATAAGAAAAAAAAAACACAACAAAAACAGAAAGCTACACACTTTTTTTTTCTTAAAACTTGCTGCAATTTAGTAACAATATATGAATTTATATAACATTTCGAAGTAAAGTTTTCTATTAGGTGTGTTAAATATGTTTGAAGCTATTAGGTGTGTTAAATATGTTTGAAGCTTTCTTAAATTTCTTATTTCTATATCCAGAAAAATGTCTCTAGTCATAGTTTTGACTTTTACAAAAGTAAATGAAATGAAGAACAATAATATATCTCATCCTATATTAGATACGCAGTACGTCACACAAAGCTAACAATATCCAGGAAAAGCCTACAAATCTTTATGAGCACCATCTATCGTCGATTTAAAGAAAAAACAACATTTTTCTAATTAAATTACACAGCTTAAGGGATCCAAATGAGGAATATAATAATATCTTTCTCTAATGAGCTGATTAAACAGACAGTTCTCTGTCATAATCTTTTCTGTAGTTTCTAACGCAACCAATTACAGTCTTCTGGTCTTGCAAGTTGTAATTGATTTGGAAACTTGGAATCTTAGATAGAATTGTAATTTTCTAGTCCTGTACTTGAAAATAAAACTCAGGTTAATAGTTACTTTAACTAAAACTAAGTATTCTTCACACATTCCATACAATATTCAAAATATCGTACAAACAGATTTTTAATTTTTAAGACAAACCGCATTTTCATAATTTATTAATTTTATTTTTGTCGTAAATTTCGAAACCTCGGAAGATGACAAAATATTCAAATTACATTTGTTATATTGAGGTTTTTAAATTTAGTTATCCTAATTTATATACATATGTAAATAAGATAGGTCTACTTCGCAAGTTTTCAGATCTTGGATAATGTGTTTTAATTGTATTTATTGTAAAAAATAATATATATATGTATATCATATGTTTATATTAATTATAAATACGGCTCGTTGATATCGAAACCCTTATAGCTAACTACAATAGATCAGTCATTATAAAGTAGAATTATTAACTTTATTTAGTGCATGATTGTTAATAACAGGTAAAGACAAACCTGTGACGCACAACCCAGTCTTCTAAGTCAAACAGTTACAATGTTAAATAAACATACATCCTATTTTCTACCAGTAAAACTACGTCTTCTTTCCTAGCGCTAAGAGAATGTAAGAAAGTAAAGTAGCGGAAAGACATTCACTTTATTTTCGACTAAAAACGTTTAATGTATCATATCCTCTGTCTCCACTTCTTTGTGTTGCACGTGGCTACTTGTAGAAAAACGATAATTCAGTCTTATACAAGACTGATTATAGATTTTTCCAAGAACACGGTATTATTTATTTAAATTATTGTGTAAGTTGGTGCAAAATAAAATGTGTTCGCCACAGTAAATAATTACTAGCTGTCAAAATATTTGTTACGATCAGATATATTTTTGTTTGATTTTATTCTCACAAACCACGTTTAGGTTTTAGCAACAAACGGTATTAAACATGGCTAGTTTTGTTTTTAATACGTTTCCAGTAGAAAGTAAGGCTTAATAAACGTGTTAACTGGACCTGACACGTGGAAGAAACACTTTACAGAGGCGCTAATTCGACGGTTGAAGCACAACTACAGTTTAGTTTGAAACTGTGACGTCACAAAATATCATAGCACAGGAACGATTGATTGCATTTGTTACACACACACACACAAGATTATCGAACAGGCCAATTTGGGGCACAATTCGTTCTTGTATTTAAAATTGTTCCTACATACCTTTAGAAATGTCACACCTTTTCTCGTTTTTAAGTGATCCCCACATAGATTTTTAAATATCAGTTCATAACTGACCTCGAGATAATGATTTTAGGCTCACAGAAACACGTACGGCACAAACGGACACACATATTTTTTATACCTATGCTAAAGTGCAGAATTGTGTATTTACACACACACACACACACATATATACACACACACTGTATTAGCTCAATTACATGTATGTAGACAATAGAACTTATGCAAATATATGATATACTGACAAGGCAAAAAGTACCAAGCTGTTAAACTAAAGAAAGATAGAAAGTATTCTAATACCTTCCTTCTTAAACTAACGAAGTATATAAAAGTATTTGTAACACCTTCCATCTTAAACTAAAGAGAGATAGAAAGTATTCTAATACCTTCCTTCTTAAACTAACGAAGTATATAAAGTATTTGTAACACCTTCCATCTTAAATTAAAGAGAGATAGAAAGTATTCTAATACCTTCCTTCTTAAACTAACGAAGTATATAAAAGTATTTGTAACACCTTCCATCTTAAACTAAAGAAAGATAGAAAGTATTCTAATACCTTCATTCTTAAACTAAAGAAAGTGTTTAATAACAAATGATAAAGAAGATGAGAGAGATCAAGCCACCGCCTCTAAAATATTGCAAAGTTTGGTTATAACTCATGAAATAAGTGCGGTAATAAGTCACGCTCTAACATATAAAAAGAAGTGCGGTAATAAGTCACGCTCTAACATATAAAAAGAAGTGCGGTAATAAGTCACGTCCTAACATATAAAAAGGCATTCAACTTTTGTTAAGCCTTTTCTTAAACGTAACTTGAGCTTTGGTACCCGAGGCCAGAGCAACAAGTTTGGACGAAAAGCAGCCGTGATATAAAGATCTACACAAATCACTAGTAACTGTTATAGAATTATTAATATAAAATTTCACCACTGAGGTATTTAACTAAGAACCCCAGATATGGAAACAGCTATATATCAGTTTCCGGTCATAATCAAAGCTTTTAGATAAAGCCCTCGAAAATAATCCACAGAACTGAAACAATAAGAACTAACGCATGTTAATTTTAATTTTTTAGCCGCGGCATAACGGCTCATAGAATGGCTCTGAGTTTTTTATTTTTATTTTTCAATTACAAACTTTTAGCTCATAGCCCCATCTCTTGACCGATTTGAGATCTAATTACAGCCGCGGCGTTTGATGATTCCCCCTATTTGTTTGTTTTTTACGATATTGAACATATATAAGACCATAAGATTAGCTTAGTGCTGGCTTGAAAACTATTATTCGGTTGTTGTTGTTTTTTCTTGGTAACATTAGAAGTAGTTTACGTTATGAACAGTTAGTTTTTTAGTATTCTTGAATTGGGCCATTAACATATTTTACGTAATCGGCATTATAACATGTTTGACGTTAATACGATTTCTGGAAATTTGTTCTTTCAAGAAATCTTATAAGACGTGCAAAAGTTTTACTAATTAATAGTCCAGTGTTATCTTTTAAAGTACTTTTTTTTTGTAGAAGAATAATAAACCTTTACCAGTTATGTAAAGATTTTGAAATATACCGAGAAAGGCAAAAATTAGATGACACACTCCTGCACACTGGTGCACAACTAAATGTAAAAATTCGGGCAGAAAAAATATTCCGTAAACCAGAGAGAAAAACCTACACAGAACTTATATCTAAATGTGCATTAAGAATAAGCCAAATCATACGATTTTAGGGACGTAAAACATTGAAGGAAAAGTCCTCAACTTTATTATACCATTAACTAACAAAGAAATGTAACATATGTCGCGATGAATAAGCTAATAATGAAATAAACAATAAAAGCTGACATAAAAGTTATCGTTTGAGCTTTAGTGAGGGAACTGTTTGTAGTTTTAAGTGATAACAAATATTTTTTAAACATTTATCTCGTCTTTCTTTCAAGGTAGATAACATGCCCGCCGTTCCTTAACCATAGAATTAAATTATTCTAATGCTAAAAGGACCCCGCGAATATTTTCTCGCTATTAAAATGTATTATGGGGTATAAAAACATCCAAAGCCTACTTTAGAAACACAAAAGCAATACTGCACATCTAACACCGTTATTGCATTGAACCCTTGATGCCTTTGTTATTGCATTGAACCAATGATGCCTTTTTGTGTGATAATGATACGAGGGACAAATCTAAATTATAGCTAAAAGATAATAACCGTAAGCAACAGCTATGCGTTTGAAGATGTATGGCTGTGTAAATTGTAAAGTGGTGTTACTTTATGACACGGTGCAATATGAAAAAAAAAGATGTAATTGATTCCTACGGAAAGAGAAACTACAAAACATATTCATACGCGTATAAAATGTAATCTTTGTTTTACAGTTGAAGTTTCGATATGTATAATGAAGAGTATTTATTTATTTTGTTCGAATAGGTCGTAATTCGAAGTGAAACGAAATACAAAAGACTTAAAAGGAATTTTAAAGGGAAAATGTTGCACCAGTATTAGAAAATAAAAATAGGAAATTATTTTACTATTTTGAAAAATGTAATAAAAAAGCATATTTTTTATCAATTAAGGAAAAAGACGAAACTGAATGGTATTTCAAAAATTCAATATATTGCATACGTTTGAGAAAATCTAAAAACGCGAATTACTAATTTAACGAACGTTCAAAAAGAGGAAACTTTTTAAAACGTATTGAGAAGTTTCGAAATGTTGTACAAATAGAAAAAAATTGGGGGAGGAAAACGTTTATGATTTATATAGCTGCTACGATAATCAAAATCACTTTTGAAATGTGTAGTTTTCATTGTGTAGTTTTCAATGTGTAGTTTTCATTATTGATGTTGTGTTGACATACGAAATAACAACTTAAAATTATCAGTGTGAAATACGAAACGCTATTGGTTAATACTTTTTTTTTATCAAATTTGATTATGGATATATATATATATATATATAACATGAAACATCGAATCTTGTCACAAACACTTAGTGGTTATAAAGCAACGTAAATAACCTATGTAAGCTGTTGGTAAAAGTCAGGGAACAAGCATGAAATATCAATCACACAATTTCCATCTGGATTCTAAGATCCAGAAATGTTTTTAAACGATTTCTACGTGTATCGCACATGAACAAGCATGTATTAAAAAATCATTTATATCGCTTTCCACGAAAACGTTCAAATACATATTTTTTTCTACGTGAAGACTTGTAATAGCGCGCTGTTGTTGTTGTTGTTGTTTTGTATGATAACTTTCAGCCTCATGTGGTAAGTTTTGAAACACAAGAAGAGGAGACAAAGGACTGTGCGAGAAGATACGGTGAACCTTTACAAAGAAGACAACGTACCATAGAACCTCCAGATAGGAAGGGGCCAACTGGAAACTAAGCAAAAATAAAAAACAAAGAAGCAAAAGACGTGGAACAAAAAAATTTCATAGGCACATTATGATTTTCTGTATGTTGAGAACGTTATCTTACATGCATGCCAAGAAGATAAACATAGTCTGTGCGAGAAGTTTCCAGGAAAGTACATTAAGCCTTGTCGTAATAACATGTCTTCTTTGGAAAAAAAACAACAAACCCATCATTCTTTTTATATCGAAACTCTCGTTAAATCTCGGAAAAAAAAATTAAAAACTAGGTTTGTTTTTTTATTCCATTACAGTAGAAAACGAATAAAGTTCACAAATAAAACCTTCGATGTGAGTAAAAATAAATAAGTCAATTTTATATCTGGTTCTTCTTCTTCGAGCAAAGTTTGAAAACAAAAAATAATATTTAGTAAATATAATAAAAACTTTGTAAAAGGTGAAACAGACCCAATATCAGGGAGAAAGAAAGAGAAAATTTCCATTAATCTTCAATAAATCAGCATTTATACTTCACATATCCTTGTATTTTGTTGGAGTTTACCAATTATATAAATTCATACTCTGGTTTATGAATTTCTGAAAATTCTAAGTAAATATATATATATATGTATATACATAATTCATCTAAGAACTAGAAACTACTTGCCACAAGCTGCTATTTTTGTCGTATATCTAGGCACGAAAGACAATTCTAATTTAATAAATTAATATTTATATCAGATCTCAACAACTAACGAAATTTCAACGAAAAAAATATAATTATCAGACACTTGTATGTTATCAGGCAATAAGTTTCCTATAATTATTTTTATGACATAGAAATAAACAGTTATTATCTGTACATAAAATCTATTCACTATGATTTAAAACTATTTGTTCTGGTGCTAGGTCACGTGACACATATCTGTACAATAAACACCTAGGATTGGCCACGTGCACTAGCGCCTATTGAATACAATGCCAAATATTGTTCATTGTAGCCCAAAGGCAAATATTAACAATAGATGAAAAAACAGTGCATATCGCTTCTGTACTATCGTTTAATTGTTTTTAAAGAAGTGCCGTACTACCTACGAACTATATTCAGTCTTTATTTAAAGACTGGATCTACTGCTACTCGTGACCTCTGTTGGAAAAAGTTGGCTTAAAAATATTAGTCATGTCTAATTTCTTTTGAGATTTCGAAGGACATTCAACCTGAATAATAATAATGGGGTTGGTAATATTATTACAAACTGGATTATTTTTGAGATTTATTTCATGGAGAAAAAAATACGTATTGGTTGCGATAACATAATTTACATTATCACTCATATTTACCGTTTTATTGGAAATGTTTTGAATTTGAAGTAAGATTTCTTCCATTTAAACTTTTGCGAAGTTATTTCTCTTAATAATCTTATTGGTTATGGAAAGAGTATAGATTTCTAAGAAATCTCGCGTCAGTCGAGATGGCAAAGTACATCAACATCTTCTTGCCATCTGGTGGACTTTGGATTATTTCCTATCTTTATTATAAGACAAGTTGGTCTAGATATGTTCTGGCATATGAACTGTTGTCTCGTACATCATTAAAAAAGATGACACCCATTCACATTATTTACTTTTATACACACATGTAGATATTAAGAATATACTTTTTCTCCGAGATGTCTAATTCTCTCAACTGTTATACAGAAAACTATATGACATTCAGATTAACATTTTCTTACGTAAAAGAGTCTAATATAGACTTAAATAATCAACGTATATGTTAATCATAACTCACATAGGCGAATGTTCCACAAACATTAGTACTTAATAAAATAACTTCGCAACAAATTAAAGTGATCAGCAGGCTGTAGCTGACAGTGTCTATTGCACATCGGAATCACTCCAAAGTACATTCAGCGTAAATGACGATGAAACTAATCTTTGAAAAAAAAGTACGACAGATGAATTAAAAACATGAAACTAATCCTTAAAAAAAAGTTCGGCAGATGAATTAAAAACATGAAACTAATCCTTAAAAAAAGTTCGACAGATGAATTAAAAACATGAAACTAATCTTTAAAAAAAAGTTCGACAGATGAATTAAAAACATGAAACTAATCCTTAAAAAAAAGTTCGACAAATGAATTAAAAACATGAAACTAATCCTTAAAAAAAAGTTCGACAGATGAATTAAAAACATGATACTAATCCTTAAAAAAAAGTTCGACAGATGAATTAAAAACATGAAACTAATCCTTAAAAAAAAGTTCGACAGATGAATTAAAAACATGAAACTAATCCTTAAAAACAAAGTCGACAGATGAATCAAAAACATGAAACTAATCCTTAAAAACAAAGTTCGACAGATGAATTAAAAACAAATGAGAGAGTACCGAATTGAGAAGAAAAAATATCAGTTTCTTATCACATACATTATATGTTGGAATCTAAAAAGGAGGGGAGAGAAAGGGGAGGGGGAAAGTGGCATAAGTCGAGATGTGGCCGGTGAATTATTAAATCTAAATAGGTCACGCTATAGTGCCTGAATATATATAAGAAAAAAAGTAGTTAAAACGTATTATTAGACAGACTGTGCTTTGATCACCGAAGGCCTTAAAAGATTCTATGAAATCGGTGATTTTTCAACTCAATTAACTTCATTAATCTTGTTGAAAAAACGTAAGGATGAATTAAAAGTCTACATTACGAGTGCTCGGTGTTAGGGTTGTGGTTTAGAATTGTTTTCTTAGCATGTAGACTAAACGTCACATTTTATTTTCATCTGAGCGATACCATCGTTCCACAGGATTTGTCGGTAGAATAGTGTAACTAAATTCGTGTGTTGTTGAAATGAATTTCGTCATTAGCTCTCAGTTTTTCATTCATTAACTGGAATTCGCTTTGAAAATAAATAAGAACTACGTGGTCTAATGATTTGTTACCATCTTTTTCCAACAGAGGCGCTGCTTACTGTGTAACATTATTTCTGGCCAAGTCCTGAATTCACACTACTGAGCAAAAGCATGTTATCGACCGATGTTTCGTTTTTTCCGTCCAAATACACCTGTTCTGCATTCGTTTTCACAGTTAAGTTGGCACGCAAGAAAATGCCTTCGTATAACTCTAGCTTGGAATTGGAAACCATGCTACACTACGAACATACGCATGCCTTGTTTCCTACAAACCAGTTTACCATCGTTGTTTCATATAACCAATCCATTGTTTAATGTTATAACCTAGGTTGTTGTTTTCTATCTCGTAGAAGATGTGGTTAAGACTGAAAAAGAAAGTTATGTTTTGATTTTCAGAAAACTGCTCCACCTCCACGGATACCACACTGCATTGCCAAACCGTTCGATTACGTTCCCGCAAAACCACGCACCCGGGAAGATTAACAGAGACTCATATATCTTCTTCGTGCCGGAAGAGATAGGTCGTCCAATACACGAGGTTGAAGAGGGCGAACATGAGAGGAAACAGGATTCTAGACATGACATCAATCCGCTTGGAGCGAGATGGGAATTTGTTGAGCCAGGCCTTGCAAGGGTTGATGCTCTTTGGGGGCTTCATGTGGACTTCACATTGATGAACTTTATCGGAATGCATGTCTCCACGGTGGTGGACGAGAGGCTTCTGAAAGAACGTGGAGTGAATAATCGAAATAACGATCAACAAACAAGTTCAGATCTTCTTAATGATTACCACAGGGATTTTTTTTTTGTTCTTTGTATTGAATTTCATATTTATAATTTATATGCTATAAATACAACCTACATACTAGCCATTGGTGTCATTGAAAACTAAACAAAATGGAGTATGTTTATTTAAGGGTATCGAAAGTCACTCTCGCAGGTAATGAGTGCACAGAGTATACAATTTGACTATGTATAGCACACATGTTATTTGATGACACTGATCATGTAAAATACCAATAACAAATGAACTCGCCTGAGTTTCGTTAACTGTCAGTTCCAATCTTATATGAACTCACCTTAGTTTCATTAATTGTCAGTTCCAATTTTATATGAACTCACCTTAGTTTCATTAACTGTCAGTTCCAATTTTATATGAACTCACCTTAGTTTCATTAACTGTCAGTTCCAATTTTATATGAACTCACCTTAGTTTCATTAACTGTCAGTTCCAATTTTATATGAACTCACCTTAGTTTCATTAACTGTCAGTTCCAATTTTATATGAACTCACCTTAGTTTCATTAACTGTCAGTTCCAATTTTATATGAACTCACCTTAGTTTCATTAACTGTCAGTTCCAATCTTATATAAGAATTATTTTAAGACTGACGAAACCAATTGATTTTTATACTTTATAGACTTTGCTATTTTCTAGCAAAACGAAAACCTATAAAGCAAAATTAAACAGGTCGTTCCTAAATCACATAAACGACACATGGGTTATAAGCGGTCAGTTCAGAGACCCCTAGGTACAGTTATAGAGATCTCCAATTTAGAATTACTGACGGAAAGGTGGCCAACCATCAGCAGCACCCGCCGTCTACATGGCTAATCTTCACCAAAGGGAGATTACCTGTCACAATTATAACGCCCCCACAACTGGAAATGTAGAAGTGTTCATCGGCATACTAAGTCTCGAACCTTGGACCTTGAAGTTCGTAGCTTAGCAGGCTAACACTTACCCCATAAAATCTTAATCACATTCGTTTTCAAATTAAATGATTTGAAAGCATAAAGAAACCTCGCTTAATTTTTATTTGAATGGGTTAAGAGCTCCGTAGAAGTTTCGTAGTTCATGCCTTCTTAGATGTATTAGTGAATTAAATTCATCTACAACATCCTGTTTAAGTTCAGACGCTTTAAAATAACATTGGTAATTGGGACAGCTCCTCTAAGAACAAAATCGTCACAAACGTGTACTTCAGTGTTTTGAAAAAGTTCAGATATATCTTCGTTTTAACGTTTAATACTGTGACACATGAAACGGAATGAGGAAATATAAAAAAAAGAAACGTTTGACGCCATACGAAGTTGTTTCCGAGGATTTTTGGGTTATTATTATGAAAATATTAAACTTACTTTTTTTGTGCCTTAAACTTTGAAAGTATTGTTTGTTTGTATTTAAGCACAAAGCTACACAATTGGCTATCTGTGCTCTACCCATCACGGGTATCGAAACCCGGTTTTTAGCGTCGGTAAGTCTGCATACATACCGCTGTGCCGCTGAGGGGGTGGGGGCGGCTTTCGAAGTAACTACGCCAATTTTGACAAATAACAATAAAGCTTGAATTGCCATTCTGAATTCGTCGATGTGTGAAAAATAATAAAAAACAAAAAAAAAGTTATTTCTCGATCGGAAAAAACACACACACAGAGAACTTACACTTTTCAAACAACAAAAACGTTTCTCGGAAAAAACACACACATTTCTCGTTCTTTTGTTGTTGTTGTTGTTTAATACAATATCAAAATTTTTAATTTCTATTGTTATTACAAATTTTGGTTTTGCATGAAGACATGGTCCAGACGTGCTAACTATGGATTTTTGTTGTTTAATACAATCTCAAAATTTTTAATTTCTATTGTTATTACAAATTTTGGTTTTGCATGAAGACATGGTCCAGACGTGCTAACTGTGGATTTTTGTTGTTGTTGTTGTTTAATACAATCTCAAAATTTTTAATTTCTATTGTTATTACAAATTTTGGTTTTGCATGAAGACATGGTCCAGACGTGCTAACTATGGATTTTTGTTGTTGTTGTTGTTTAATACAATCTCAAAATTTTTAATTTCTATTGTTATTACAAATTTTGGTTTTGCATGAAGACATGGTCCAGACGTGCTAACTATGGATCCGAGGGCTCAAATCCACGTTTCGTTTTGCTGTAAAAATAAAAATCCTGCTCCGCACTTTGGGGCCGTGGGTGTGTTATAAGGTTGATTGTCAAAACCCATTATCGATTAGAGTATCCCAAGATTTGGCGGTTGGTGCTATTAGCTTGCTGCTTTGTCTAGAGTGTATTACTTGAAAATTAGATAATCATTGCGCGCCCTTGTGCGAATATGAGAAGCAAATAAACCACAATCTTGAGACATACTGTTCATCGTCTTTTACAAGTCGCTCGTTGAAAATTTTATGCAATCACTTCTGTTGCTAAATTGGTGTGAATTAATTAAATAATTATAATATATACACTCGTTCGTGTTCTAGACAATAGTTCAAGGTTTATATAAAATCAATACTGATTTTAATTATAATCATTTTAGCAGCAAATTTGATAGAAATGAGCGATTTTATGAATTAAAGTTCAATAATTTGTTAAGAAAATATGTTTTCAACAACAACAGACCTGCGAGTATCATTCTGTTGGTAAAATAAAATTAATAAACGCAAATATAAGATAACATTAATAAATGCAAAATAAAGTAACATAAATAAACGTAAAATAACAATGTGCAAAGTGTACTAGATTAGAGTAAAAAAAAAAACACTCACAACACATAACATGTGTCGTTTCTTACCATAGCGAAAGTAGTAGCCCCATCTTCCATGTGGTCAGTGTCCAAACTGGAGTGTTCGATATCCCATTTACGCTGTTGCTTAGCTGCCTGTTTGTGCATGTCCGTTCTTGATGCATAATTGACCAAAGCAAATTCCAGCAATGCTCCAAACACGAAAGTTAGGCAGACTCCGGTCCACACATCAATGGCCTTAGTGTAGGACACGGGTGGAAGTGACGCATTGATACCGGAAGTTTGTGTTGCCATGGTAAGCAGAGTTGTGACACCTAATGAAACTCGTGCGGGGATGGCGTTTTGGTCTAGCCAGAAGGATACCCAAGAGACGATGACCAACATGCAACAAGGGATGTAGATCTGGATCAAATAGTAACTGAATTCTCTCTTGAATATTAAGTCCACTCGGATGCAGCTATACTCCCCTAAAAAGTAAAAATCAAATATTTTTGTAACTTCAAGTTGTTTTTCGGATCGATTTATTGAAATAAAAAATATACGTGGCTAAAGTTTATTTTTATTCATCACGAAGGATTAAACAAACAAACATACACACTGACCACAAACACAATCATACCTCAAACTAGTCTACTTACTTCTCCTTATAGCTGTTTTTGTCTTAAGTTTTGGCATGTTCTGAATTGAATCTAATCTATGGATAATTTGGATGATTTTTCTTTGGGGAGGGGGAGTAGCCTTTTATTAATAATTGCTATTCCATCCTAACACCTGTAGGAAACAGTTTTACCAGCAACACGTCTGTAATAGTTATCCAGTCACACGTACCGTGAAGAAATACAGTTTATATATCAAATTATCATTCCAAGATAAAAATCTGACTCACCAAATTTTATTACAAATTTTTATCACAGGCTGCTTAAATGAAATTAATCATTTCACAAGTACGGACAAGTGACATTATGACGTAAGGAAGAAATATCATGGAGTTGGAAATACGGACAAGTGACATTATGACATAAGGAAGAAATATCATGGAGTTGGAAATACGGACAAGTGACAATATGACATAAGGAAGAAATATCATGGAGTTGGAAATACGGACAAGTGACAATATGACATAAGGAAGAAATATCATGGAGTTGAAAATACGGACAAGTGACATTATGACATAAGGAATAAACTTTATTACTATAATCCATCTAGACTTCATCTTTGTAGAAGCTAACGTGGTATTCTCAATAATTAATATGTTTAGGGTACTCTCTTTTTACTTTTGTTTTGTAACTACACTGGTGACTTTGTTAGTATTCAGAAAGAGTGTTGAGTACGTTATATTTGAAAGCCATACAGTTGCGATGGAACAGGTTGTATCAGAACTACATTTTGATATCGTTTGGCGTTATTTATGTAGTGTGACGCCATTGAAAACTGACTGTTTTTAGGAAGAGTATGTAACACCCTGAGGCAAAATATTAATACATTTAGACCATAAAGATGCGTTCAGACTGGAGATATCTTTTGTACTTAATGTGATCGGAAAACAAAGCGTATGGATCATCTTGGGAAATAAGGACCATCCAGAAAGAAAACTGCATGCAAGAAATTATAGCCCAGTTGTGGTAAGCAAATGGTACGTCTTGTAACAGGAAAGAGTGCACGAAGACAAAGGTCAGAGACAAAAGCTGTCCATATATCCAAGGCAACAGTACAAAAAGTAATAAAAAGGGTCTTCGTCTGTAAACGCGACACAAGTCACTTGTACACAAATTTCTTCCACGTTATATCTATTCAACTGTCTCCTCGATCAAGCAGCGGGAAAGTAAAACCTAGTATTCAGCTTTTTCCACACGAAGACATACCAGTCAAGTCGCCAGCCGTAGGGTTTATGGATTCCTGTGTAATGGAAATGTTGAAATGGGCACTGGGAAACCGTCACTCCCTAACACTAGATGGATTATAGAAAGCGTTTAGGAATTATTAGTGTGCTTTGACCATGGCAAATTTACAAGCTTATATTTCAATTAAACTCCGCTGCAGGACTCTTGTCAAGATGAACGGTCGTCAGATAGAGTATGACCAGACGTGGCGGGTAATGATGCAGTGAGGCTTGAAAATCGTTTTAATATAACGTACTCAGCCTCTATGTAATCATCCTTCAAGAACCTCTTGTTAAAAAAGAGATACAAAACAAAATATACGCTCTACAATAGATTCCAACAAGGAACAAAGTTAGTGAAACTCATCTTTCAAGAGAACATGTGGATTGCAATAATTCTAATATTTACAACATTTCAGGAAATGTTTTATTAATAACACAGGCCTGTGATGGTTTTATTGTTTTGAAATGTTTACATCTTCTACAGTAATTCCTGTACGCTGAATCCGAAAATGATATCCATTTTTCTCCATCACGTACAAGTTTTTCACAAAACGTCATAACGCAATACATAAAAGAAAGACCACAACACGTAGGTTTGAGACTAAAAGACGTAGATTGAACATAAAATTCAGGATGAATGAAGATGCATAT
>NW_013668108.1:79789-94521 GCF_000517525.1 Limulus polyphemus
TATTTAGGAATTTAATTAACTCAATGAAATATTTATTTATTTATTTACTGCCTTTTTCGTTGCCTTACAGCCCCGATATATATATACACTGAATTTGTAATATTAAAATAAATTCAAATTCTAAATCTGGAAAAGCAAAACAATAATATAATTAAATCAATCTGATCAAAGTCTAAAACGTTAACGAAATCAGATCAAGTTGATCAAAAGTCTAAAATATTAATACAACCAAACAAAGCTAATCAGAATTCTAAACACTATTATTAGATCAAGCTGATCAGAGTCTAAAACATTAACGCAATCAGATCAAGTTGATCAAAAGTCTAAAACATTAATACAACCAAACAAAGCTAATCAAAATTCTAAACACTATTATTAGATCAAGCTGATCAAAGTCTAAAACATTAACGCAATCAGATCAAGATTATCAAAAGTTGAAATAATTGATATACAGTTCAATTACCTTGATCAAAATTCTAAAACATTAATACAATCATGTTTCAAATTGTAATTATAACCATATCATATTAAACAACGTTTACTCACAGACCTCGAGAACTAACCGTGATTATTTTATATGGCGCATAAAGAAATGGCAGCTAGTCATCACCACCCACCGCCAACTCTTGGGCTACTCTCTTATTAACGAATAGTGGGATTATAATGCCCCCACGGCTGAAAGGGTGAGCATGTTTGGTGTGACGGGTATTCGAACCCGCGCCCCTCAGATTGCGAGTCGAGTACTCTAACCACCTGACCATACCGGGCCTGAAATGTTAGATATCAAACTTGCCTATTCCGGGAGAGGTTTTTGAGTTCAGGTGAATCAAGCTTAACAATGTATGTTGATTATGGTTTACGACAATAAAACAAAAAGAGTAGAAAATGAAGGACCATTGTTCTTATGTTTTCAAGTTCATGAATTTTTTTTTATCCTGCTATTATGTGAAAACACTGTACACTCGAGCCTATCTGTGTAATGTCAGCAATAGCGTAAAATCCACCTTCAGGTCATGCAACAGCTGTGTCATAGTTTGGCTGGTTATGATATTACAGTCAACAGTTTAGTTGTATTCGAATGCCACGTTATTTTAAAATATGCTTAAGGTGATGATGTACAAGTATTAGACACCAACCTTAGGGAAGAGCCTGGTTATAAGAATTTAGATTATAATTAGCATCTGATATTTACATCTTCAACCTTACGCTACCATGTGGTTGAGGTACAGAGATACCCGCGGCTCAAACCTAACCGTTTCTATCTTAAAACTACTGAACAGAGGAGGGTAACCAGTCAGCAGCACCCGCCGCCTACGCGACTATTATAAACTGCATAGTTTGGTTGACTTTTACAGTTAAAAGTTTCCTAAAATTGAAAGTGCAAAGTGTTTTTGGTAGCTTGAATCTTCAACCTTCAGCCTAACTCATTAACTACCAGCCTACGTTATAGAATTTAGTATTCTAATATTAAGGTTTAGATCAAAGTGACTTAGTGAAAAAAAAATGCTGCAATAACACAGTAGAAAAAAAAATAGTTGTGACTGAAATAGAATAATTTTATAATATCGATTTATTACCACAAATGGATTTACATTCATTATTTAATTAACAAATGAATATTCAGACTTCACTTACCTGGACGGAAATGATAAATAAAAAATATAGAAACTTTACGATTAGATGGTATATAAGGAAAAGGTAACATAACCAATGATTCTTTAATATTTGATAAATTTAAATGTTATCATTTAAAACGTATTTAAAGCTTTTCATGGAAGTTGTACACATTTATCAAATGTCTTTTAATTTGAAGTTATAAGAGCGACATAATTTATGACTTTAACAAATATTAAAATTAGAAATTAGATAGTATATGACAGAAAAAAGTAAAAGTTATTTTCATTATAAGTTTATAGTTTTAGCTATCGGGAGTGGCCAGCTCATGAACGTGTCAGGCTTTGGATCGGAGGATTTTTGTATTCAAGATGTGATTATGCTAAACAGGTTCTGCGTCATAAAAGTGACAGTCAATCCCAGAGAGTCATTCAAATTCCTTGTGGCGGTGGGTGCTGCTGGCTAATTACCTTCCCTCTACTCAGTAGTTCTAAATTAGGGATTATTATTATTGAGTTCAAGGGTCTCTGACCTGGCACTTTATCGCGCGTGCGCTTCGTTGTCCAGGTTTAAATTTTCAATTCCATTGAAGTTTTATGTACTCACTTCCAGATGGCAGTATATACAAATAAAAGTCCAAGGAAATTGTCTACTGCTCTATATAAACGTTCCGGTTGTCAGATCATGCTGGAAATGGGCCCGGCATGGCCAGGTGGTTAGGGCACTCGACTCGCAATCTGTGGGTCGCGGGTTCGAATCCCCGTCACACCAAACATGCTCGCCCTTTCAGCCGTGGGGGCGTTATTATGTGACGGTCAATCCCACTATTCGTTGGTAATAGAGTAGCCCAAGAGTTGGCGGTGGGTGATGATGACTAGCTGCCTTCCCTCTAGTCTTACACTGCTAAATTAGAGACGGTTAGCGCAGATAGCCCTTGTGTAGCTTTGCGCGAAATTCAAAACAAACAAACATACTGGAAATATCTAAAATATCTACATTATTAAATACTATCCGGTATAACGGAATTATTTAAGATAGGTTCTGTTGTAATATAGTAATTTTTTTAATGTCATCTTAACAATTCTGTAAAAAAATATTCTGAAATGTCTAAAACACTTATGAAGACAGAAGTAACGATTTAAACGAATCGATCCTGGCGAAAAAAAAAAAAAAAAAATGAAATGCACCAGAAACCAGGAAAAACCACGGTTTGCTTCTTCAGAGCTAAATCGATGCAGGATGATAGAGAACTAATTAAGCAATGTTTAACGAAGCAGTTGCCTTTCTTGTCGAATCAGCAGAATGTCGGGATCTGATTAAGCAACGGAATGACGGAAAAGAATCTTCATAATGAGAACTTCCCTTTTTGATTACCAGAACCTCATTCATTTTAAAATTGATTAAAACTGTAGCACAGTCAAGTTGCTGATGTACGACTAAACGTCGATTTTAATTTTTCTAATTTATTAGACGTTTTCATTTTTATGAAATTTTATCAACTTTTCAATTACTTTTATATACAACTTTCAGTCAGATCAGACAATTTTTCCAATTACACACACACACACACACATATAATGTCAAACTGGGAGGATCAGATACATTTGATTAAATGGCATTATTATAAAAATCAAAAGATACGTATATAGATTGATATTTGTTAAGAATTACAGTTTGGTGTAATGCTAGCTGATTACGTCAGCGTACAGCGGCAGTGCCGTTTCATGGATCACGTGATTCGCCACCTCCGTTTTAGCACTCCATATTACACTTTACAAATTCTATTACACGATTACACTTTACTAATTCTATTACACGGATCAAAAACCAGACAAGACACTTCTAGCGGCGAGTGCTGATGGCTACCTTACATTTGTTCAGTAACTCAAACTAAGATACGATAATACGAGAACCTTATGGGTTTTTGTCCTGACTGTTTAGTCCTCTGGTGAGTTTGGTTTGGTTTATTTTGAATTTCGCGCAAAGCTACTCGAGGGCTATCTGCGTTAGCCGTCCCTAATTTAGCAATGTAAGACTAGATGGAAGGCAGCTAGTCACCACCACCCACCGCCAACTCTTGGGCTACTCTTTTACCAACGAATAGTGGGATTGACCGTCACATTATAACGCACCCACGGTTGAAAAGGCGAGCATGTTTGGTGGGACGGAGATTCAAACCAGCGACCCTCAAGTGCCTAACCACCTGATCATGTTTGGTGGGACGGAGATTCGAACCCGCGACCCTCAAGCGTCCTAACCACCTGGCCAACTGCTAGGTAGACACTTGTTAAATAATTAGAATGTTTCACCTGAAGATTTCTACAGCTGTTTATCACAGACTATTTGTGTAAAGCTACATAAAGGGCGACCTATGCATAGGTAAACTGATAAACTACGCAGAAAGTACCTACCGCCAACTCGTGGGATAACCTTGTCTCACCGGATAGTGAGATTTATCCGTCACTCTTACAGTGCACTCAGTGCAAAGTGAGATATTGAGGCAACGAGATAAAAAAAAAAAAAAACGAAGACAAAAACCAAGAATCTTTGAAGTCACGGTGCTTCCACGACAACCACCAGGACACACCCATACTCATCTGTTAAAGGCTCGCGCTAGTGGCGCCTCTTTCGCTATTCTAGTGGCTTGTTGTTAGTGCAGGGTATTGTTTATATATATATATGTACATAAAAAGACATAATGAATTAAAGGTAAGATAACGAAATTCTCGTCGTAACAAAGTGTATCGTTAACTAAGACTTGTCTCGTGCTATTTATATACATTTATGATATTATATTACATTGCTATGTCTTCAATATTCAGACCTACGGCTTTCCGTATTCTGGCTACTGTCGTATAATTTCGCACTGTTTTCGTTTGTCGTATCAGCCCTCGTAATGTACTGCTCTGGCAACCTGTATCCGTTTATAGGAAATGTACTAACTTGTTACCGCTTTTTTTTTCCATGACGATCGCGGTTAAATGTTCCTAAGCCTTATTTGTCACACAAGTACTTATTGATTTGTTTTATATTTAATTTGTACTTTTGAAAGAATTTTTTATCATAAAGTATCAGAAGAGCGTTATTTACGCACAATCAAGTTGCTATTCCTTATAATATGGCATTCCTTTGAATGTTACAGTTACAATTTATTAATCTCTTTGAATAAACAATATTTACTGTTCTTTCGTTAGACTTGAAACATCATCTCACTCAAATCAACAACAACAAGTCTTGAGTTAGACTTCGGACACGTATTTCACCCAAATTAACAACTTCAAAATGTCTTGAATTAGACTTGGAAGAGGTATTGCATCATTTGGTTATGGTGTTAATGCACCAGTCTTCATGTCTGTTTAGTACCTAAACACTACAGCAGTTGGTGTTGATGTTTTGTAGCATTAGTTTTAGACTTGTTTAGTACCTAAACACTACAGCAGTTGGTGTTGATGTTTTGTAGTATAAGCGTTTAGACTTGTTTAGTATCTAAACACTGCAGCAGTTGGTGTTGATGTTTTGTAGCATCAGCGTTTAGACTTGTTTAGTACCTAAACACTGCTCAGATAATCAAAGTAAAAGACTGTGTTTTTAATGGAAGTAACGATCAGATAATCAAAGTAAAAGACTGTGTTTTTAATGGAAGTAACGATCAGATAATCAAAGTAAAAGACTGTGTTTTTAATGGAAGTAACGATCAGATAATCAAAGTAAAAGACTGTGTTGTTAATGGCAGTAATAATAAGTAAGATAATCATAACTAAAACGAACTGTTGTTAAGATGTCTGAGTAAACCAACACCAATTGCTGCAATGTTTTGGTACTAAACAAGTCTAAACGCTGATGCTACAAAACATCAACACCAACTGCTGCAGTGTTTAGGTACTAAACAAGTCTGAACACTGATGCTACAAAACATCAACATCAACTGTTAACAATCAGATAATCAAAGTAAAAGACTGTGTTTTAATGGAAGTAACGATCAGATAATCAAAGTAAAAGACTGTGTTTTAATGGAAGTAACAATCAGATAATCAAAGTAAAAGACTGTGTTTTAATGGAAGTAACAAATTTTCATGTACTGTTCACAGAACGTAGTTTATACTTACCTGTATTTGTTTTGCTGGTGCAGTATTCAGTGTTGAACTTTTCCAACGTAAAACGAGGAAGATGGAGGTTTTTGGTCACTTGTACGGGATCTCCAACTTTCCAAAGAAACACCAGGTCATCTGTCGTGTATCCGTCTGACGCAGAAATCCAGAAAAAATATATTGGTAAGAAAAAAGTTAAAGTCTATAAGTTTGTGGTCCTCAGTAAAATTCTACTGAAGTTACGACCTTAACAAAACGAGGACTATTATTGAAAAAACAAACAAACTTACTTTCAAAAAACCTTAAGTTGGGGAGGTGTGATCCGTTGGTCGGTAGTAACTGGGTCATTAATTACTTCATGATGAAATTGATAACACTTTAATCAAATTATTCTTAACTGGCTCAAGCGAAAGTGTCTGAATCAGTGGCGTAAAGTAGATATCGGGTAGTTAGTTAAAAACTTGCAAAAAAAAAAAAAACGTTCACAATATCGTCCCTGCTTAATTATGTATATATAAAATAACCGTATAAAAAAAGCAGTGCCTAACTTATAGTAGGACCTTAGATTTAAACACAGATTTCACATCATGACCACTATAGCTTCTGAACCATTAAGTAGGGTAATTAGAACCATAAAGTGCTCTTCTCTTACCTAATGTTTATTCTATGCGTAAGTCTAAGTTTCTTACATATTTTCTTGCGATACGCAGTATTCTAATATTATTATTTAAGATAACAGCAATGAAGCGCATACCGTTTAATTACATTATATTATGAATGAATGTCACGGAATAAATCTGGTTATAAATATCTAAACCAATTTAAAAAAATTGCAAAGATCTTAATATTAAACTACAAATAGGCCGCAAACAGAGGAAGTGATATAGATATCCAAAAATTGAGGTACACATTCTTCTTTATTTCCTAATATTATAACTGAGTTCACAAAGAAATAGCTTCTTGCAGTAATGACGACAGTAGCTTCTGAGACTTTAAATACAATAACAACTTTTACTGTTTAGAAACTTGATAAACTTAAATGTTAAGCATATATGCAACTCTGAAAGCAATGATTTAATTTCCAGATCAATGTCCAGAATGTTCGAAAGTCCTACGTCTCCGCTGATGAGGCTCTCTTTCTCCTAAACATTTTATCGCTGATTATACGATTGCAGTGACGTAAAGTGAGTCTGATATAATTAGATTGTTCGAGTTTCCTTTAAGGATGAATTAATGCAATCTGCCAACAGTCTTTTATTTCAAAAATCTACTTTTTACTCCTTTCTGATGTTCCTTAGTATTTTTTCTTCTTCCTCTTTTTTTCCCAGATAGAAACAGTTTCTTTTAAGAGTTGAAACTAAATTAAGTTCGTTGTTTTTTTTTCTTCTTCTTTTATTTGGGCCTTAAGTTGTACACCATTTTGTGTAGTTTTTTTTTCTTTTTTGAACCCAGCCATTAAGATGGAAATAGCTCAGTGGAAAGGTTTCGTGCTTTTAGAAGGTTTGGAAAGAAAGTATATTTGTTTCAAGAAATTTGCTAAAAGACACCATCGCCAGTTTTAAGCTTGAGAGAAGAAAACTGTATTATTAAGAGGCATACGTCCGTATGCTGGTAAGGACCACTTTAAGCTTGATAGGCGAATTATCCTACAAACATTCCAAAACTTTTATGATAACTTCTTTCCTGTACTGGTCTTTGCAAACGAAAATGTTTAAAGCGACAAACATTAAATGAGAGAAAAAAATTAATTTCATGCAATAGATAAAAATTACTCCGATTTTTTTCCCCAGGACACGGTAAGTTTTGGATACAAAAAAAAAATGTACGCAGACGAGTTCAGTATGCTATCGTTAAACTTTCTTCACGATTTGTAAAAGTTATAAAAATAATTTTAAAAAATGTTTTCGATTTGAGCTATTGATGTTCGATTTTTAAAAAATGCCTCGTTTGAATTCAGTGAAACATACTAACTGATATGAATAACAACTGAATGCAGACACTGTCCAAAAGTCCATTTATCTTATATTATAATAATTCCTGAAACTTTACTTTGAGATTATTCACTGATGAAAGTATACTGTATATAAATATCAGGTTCTAATATACGCTGACAAAAATCACTCAGACAGTGGGTAGTGCTAAGTAACAACGATAGGGGCTTAAATAATTCACAAAATGTATGATAACACTATTTAACTTATACTGATTTAATATCGAGATGATATATCGAGATAATAGAGATAATAGGTTAATATTATTATGTTATATACTTACAGCTGGCCATGATGATAGAACAGGTCTGTTTGTCCAGAGGGTAGTACTTGAGGTCCATTGGGCAGGATAACATTAACGAAATCCTTTGGGAGTTAAATAATATTTATTTATTTATTTATATCTTAATAATACTTATTATCACTATTATTATTATTTATTAATAATAAATGTTATTATTATTATGTTTTCGTTGAAAAAGAACTTAAATGACGAGCCTTTGTCACACAGAGTGCCTAAGTTCTGAAACCGTCCTCGTGAGAAATGTATATTGATCAATAAACACAAGCTACACTTGAAAAAAATTACTAATTGATTTAAATCTATTTATTCAACTTTGCATTCAGATATACAAAACGGTGAAATAGTTTTACTTATTTGTTATTGACATTCTTGGCAAGTAATTCCTGAAAGTTCCTTTTATATTACATATAAGTGTGCTAGTTACATTACTACGTTTAATAATAAAATATTTTCTGGTTTGAGCTAAAAACATTTATTAGAGAATACTCAACTCTTCAAGTTTAGGGTTAATGGTCTATGAAAGCATCATTTAGGACAGCATAATAAGCTGATTGTTCTATGAAATAAATAGAATATTTTAACACTTGAGCAGTTCTTTGTTATCAAGCACAAAGCTACACAAAGGGCTATCTGTGCTCTGCCCGTCACGGGTATGGAAACCTGGTTTCTAGCAGTATAAGTCCGCACACATTCCGCTGTGCCACTAGGTGGGGCCACTTGAGAAGAAAGATAAATTATTGCTTCATATAGTTCATTATTAACGAACAATTTAAATTTTCTAAAATAATCTCAATGGGAGAATGGTAAGTCTACAAGCTTACAGTACTAAAATCCGGGGTTCGATTCCCCGCGGTGGACCCAACCGATAGCTTTGCTTTAAAAAAAAACATTTTAAAGATTACATTACAATTGTACCAACAACGAAACAGTTCGAACTTATTGGATTAGTTGTGTTTTTGGTCAAATGTTAATAGGTGTTTTTTTTTTTAATAAACTTAGTTTTTGTTCCACTTATTACAGATATTTTTAAAGTTTTTCATAGACGTTTCTAGTTAGACCATATGTCTTCTTAAGTCTCAATGCTTTAGTGACGTGCGTCGAATAAAAACAAGATTTTCATTAGCATTTACGTTCTTAGAAGATTTAATTTACCAAATGCCAGAGGCTTTCGCTCGAAAAGGGTTAAGGGCCAATAATTTAGTTAACAACGCATATATTATCTTTTGTTCCGATCGTTATAATCAGGTAGTAATCACACAGTAAAAGGATACTTTCATGACTCAGATAGAAAATTCACAACAAAAAGTGAAAATCAAGAAATAAGTAGAACTTTTTATCGTATGGTTGGATTTATAACATTCAATTTACAAAGCTATTATATGATGCAACGTTTTTCAAGTAGTTCCAATCGCTACTTTATTTAGTGATTTTGTAAAATTATAGCTTACATCGTTAAGTTATCAAAATATCGTATAGGTATTTTATATTTCATGAAACTATGTAAACTGATGCTTGCTCAGAAAAACAACAACAACAACAATCTTTACTCTCCAGATAATAATAGAAACTTTTTTACTTCTGGCAACGTTTGGCCATTTCAGTGCCATCAGGGAGCCCCCTAGTATCACAGCGGTATGTCTGCGGACTTACAACGCTAGAATCCGGGTTTCGATACCCGTGGTGGGCAGAGCACAGATAGCCCATTTTGTAGAATGTGCTTAACTACAAACAAACAAACAAGCCATCAGTGTAATTAGCTGAAAAAAAGGAGTTTTTATTATTATTATCTTAGTTCTCGTACAACTAGCCCTGTTAAAGTAAATGTAATGACGAAGCTTTGGTTAAATAAAAAGCTTTTTTTTTTACTGGAGAGTAAAAGTCGTTTTCTTTTCCAGTTTTATTGCCAAAATATCTAAATCCCTCCATTATGCATTACAAATTTCGAAAAAAAAAAGAAACTATCTATGAGACACGTGGAAAAGTAAGAGCCTGGTGTCGATATTAAAATGAAACGATAATATATCTAAAGTTTAGCTATTATTTTCAGTCTTAAAACCTTCAGTTAAATCCGAAAGGAATTTCCATCGATTTTAAAATAAAATATGTCGTTCCATATATTAGAATTGTTAATTTTTAAGAAAGAAAAAAAAACATGAGGCCTTTTTTCGAGCTTGACCATCAGTAAAAGATCATTAGATCCCATTTAGTTGCATATATTATAGCCGAATAATATAAACTACGAAATGTCCCCCAGTAGGTCAGAGGTAATTTAACGGACTTACAACATAAAAACCTGAGGTCCGATTCCCCGCGGTGGACAGAGTGTAAATAGCCTATTGTGTTATCTTTGCACAAAGAAAGTAACAGACAAAAACAAAAATTACAAATTGAATAAAAAAGTTAACAAATTTGTTTAGTTTTACGAGTCGTTACGAGAGGGCGACTTTAATAAATGTGACGTAATTCTTCTCATATTACGTGTAAGAAATGAATTGGTTAATATATATATATTTAAGACTTTGTAAACTTGAGTATCTCAAATGTTTTATGTAGGCGTGAGGTATTGATAAAGTATGTAGCTACGATAAATATACGTATATTTTTTTGCTAGCAACTATAAGTTTTCTAGGATAAGATTTTATGTTGTTACTAACTTGCATACAAATATATATTAAATATATCAGCTGTTAAGTATTCCTTACACTAAAATGAATTAAAGTACCTTATACTGTACAAGACTTCTCCATTTGGATAAATTCGAAGTAACACGTTTGGCATGATGATGTCATGGAAATGCCCCTCCTTTTCATTGGAGAAAAAAAGATCGGGTTTCCAGATTTTGTTTGGATCGGTTAGGGTTAAATAAGCCATCTGTCCATTCATGTCGTCGAACTCCAGCCTTTCGTCTCGCCACTGTTCTCTGAAGGTTAACTGCACGCTATATTCCTGAAATAAAAAAGAGTTTTCAGATGTAGATGGTGCTTTAAAATAAACTTATATCAAATTAATTTCAGGGATTAAACGTACGTTCACTGGCTAGGTATTGATTCACTTCAGTCACGGATATATGTATAAGAAATTAGCCAATAAAATAATAATTTCATGGCTTGCTTGGGCATATATAAATATATATATATATATATAATTGTCTAAACGATAATCAGAGTAGAAGAGGACAAAGAAATAGACACGATAATATTATTCAAGACTTCTAGCGAAGATGAAAATTAATATTTAGTTAGGTATAGTTTAAACATAACAAGTGAAATTCGGTAGGATTCGAACTCTAGTCTTTGCTAAGCCATTCAAATGCTTTAGCCAATTAAATTTAGTGATAATAAAGTAAAAATTAGCACACATTTTAAAGCCATTTCAATGTTTTTTATGTTCAAAATAATATATATACATATATGTTTTTGGAAGTGCCTATTTTCAATGGTTAAACCACTTAAAACTACCATTTCTAGCAACAACAACAAAATATATTTAAAGATTTGGCTTGGTTGTGATCGACAGCTTTCATTAGAAAGAATTTCAACTTAGTCACACAAGTAACTTTCCTAAGAACTTTTCTGCAGTCAGGGATAAAAGGGTTTGGTTGTCCTAATAAGGTTTTTAACACAGAATAGAAACTATGTGTCAGAAAATGCACGTACTATGAGAAAAAGAAGATATAAAATATATTAACTTTGCAACGAAACAAGTCAAAGATGCTAAATACCGAGATATTTAGGCCAAGGATACCATAACTATAGCGTAATGAAAACAAAATAACCGAAATTTTCAAAGTCTATTACACTTTTCACATACTTTTAGACTGTGTTTTTTAGTTAAATGACATTTTTTATTTACTTGGCTTATCGCCAAATGATTTCACTCTTGAGATGGAGAAAGAGAGAGAGAGCGTCGTTTATTATAAGTACTCTAAAAAAATCATTAACGACATCTAACAGTAAGCCTACAAATTTTGCATATAAATTTTGAATTAGAGCTAATTACATCAGCTAGGCCTTAAAATACCGTTATAATGTTTAAGGTTTATGTTAAAATTTACGATTTCCAATTATCTTTATATATATTTATATTATCTCATTGAAGATCATGAAGTTTTTTATATCACTAGTTGAGATTCTGCTGTGGATATTAATGGTGATTGGTCAACAGTGGTGAATATTAATTGTGACTGGTAAACAACAATGGGGGATGTCAATGGTGATTGGTAAACACTGGTCAATGTTCATGGTGATTGGTAGACGGCGATGGATGTTAATTGTGATTGGTAAAAATAAAAATGGGCATAATAAACTCTAAGACGTACCAGAATGTTTGTAGAAAAAAAAAAAAACGTAAATGTTTAGAATTAACGTTTTGTACATGCAGTGTTAATAGCCATAATATTCATTCTGTAACTCCAACCAAACATTGTACTTACTCAGATAATAAAACATTATAATTAAAGCGACACACAAAAAACCTAATATCAGTCTTTCTGACTTTTTATTTTAAGCAGCGTTTCGGGCAACTCACTTTCTCAGGCTCACTCCGCCCGAAACGTCGCTTAAAATGAAAGGTAAAAATAGTCTAACGTTGCTTATATAATTCTTGTTTTTATGTCTACTAATTATGTATTTACAGTTCTATGATTCGACTGTCAGATATTAAGTAAATTATTATTTAAAATGTATGCTATCATAACATTTTTCATTTATCTGAGTAGATGTAAAATGTAAATATATGCTTCCGTGGTGCTAGAAATAAGTAAATACATCTATGTACTTAAACAGCATAAAACTTTGGTTTTTTTAATCTCTTCTTTTTTAAAGATCCAGAATAGCATCAGGGTTGTCATGAGAACTGCAATTCTATCAGAGTTCGAGCTTACCTGCATAAAAATATTATTTATTTGTCATACATTCAACACTGTATCGTGATTGAAACATAAATTGATGTATCTATCATATATAGCTAATGAAAGAGCAAAGCACCTCAGTACATAAATAAAAACCCCGTGGGCCACATCGACTTACCAAATACTCAAAAACAATGAAGTACGACCATTTAATCATTTAAAGTGGCAGATTTTGAAAGCCAACATCACACAGGGCAAAGCGATCATGACTTCCAACACCACTGACTACCAACAACGTGCTTCTTGCTTCTCATGATGTAAAAATGCCTTCTTAAACTTACCATGGTGACGTCATCTATTTTGCTGATACTTCTGATATAGATGTTAACATTCACAATGGCCGGGCCATCTATAGGAACACAAAAATTAAACAATAACAGATGAGGAAAACGAGACGAACAACTTCAGATTAAGATATGATAATTAAACTGTTGTCAAATATTTTCTTTGGGTAGTTTTTTTTTTCATTAGTATATTTTATTTTTGAATATGAATTACAAAACCCTATCATTTCTTCGGGAAGTTATTTTACATAAGAACTTTTCTGAATAAGAAAACCTTCGCGGAAAATCTTTAATGAGTTTATTTATTTGATTTACTGCGTTTGATAGAAAATAAAAGGTAAATCTCCCCCCCCCCCTTGGCTTCTTAACATACCAATGTTTAATTTAACAGAGCAGACTTTGGCAAATTATCGATATACGTGTTTAAACTGCCAAATAGTTTGAAAAAGCTAAGCTTGACAAACGTTACGCAATTGTTTAACAAAAAAACTCTTAGCGGTTTTAATACTCTCTGAAAATTCTAGAAAAATCGAGCTGCAAAACGACGACATCATGTTCACCAGAAAAACAACAACTAGACATATTCAGACTCATATGATCGAATCGATGTTACATTTAGGATAAGGCAGAGTTTACTTTGGGTAGGGAACCACAAGAAAAACAACAACTAGACATATTCAGACTCATATGATCGAATCGATGTTATATTTAGACCCTACCCAAAATAAACTCTGCCTTATAACCACAAGAAAAACAAAAAGAACGTGAGCAAAGCGAGAAAATAGGATATAAAATATAACTCATGATCCTATATCCAGAAACGTCCTTAAACAGCCAGACGTTTGGACAAGATATGAAAACAAACTAATAATTACTTTATTTACAGCAACTCAGTTATAGAAATGTGGTTCTGAACAATATTATGTAATATCAAATTGTACTATAATAAGAAGCTATTGGTTTTGCCACATTATATTTTCTGAAGTAAGTATGTAATGAACACCAAGGAATTTCACAAGAAACAGACTCCTTTAAAATATATGAATTATATCACATAAATAAAGAAAACAAAAGATTACCCTATCTCGTCCTACCAACTCTCAGAGAGTTTAAATTTCGCCAACATAAAAACTAGAAGTCAAAACGTAACTATATATATATAACGATCCACCTATAATTCTTAGAAAAGTTGTTCTTAATTAGATCAAGCTTAAATTGTTTCATTCCCGGGTTCTTCGAGATGCTTAAGTTGTTTCATCCCCGGGTTCTTCGAGACACTTAAGTTGTTTTATCACCGGGTTCTTCGATTCACTTAAGTTGTTTTATCCCCGGGTTCTTAGATACACTTAAGTTGTTTCATCCCCGGGTTCTTCGAGACACTTAAGTTGTTTTATCACCGGGTTCTTCGATTCACTTAAGTTGTTTTATCCCCGGGTTCTTAGATACACTTAAGTTGTTTCATCCCCGGGTTCTTCGAGACACTTAAGTTGTTTTATCACCGGGTTCTTCGATTCACTTAAGTTGTTTTATCCCCGGGTTCTT
>NW_013668108.1:95303-96076 GCF_000517525.1 Limulus polyphemus
CAGTTTAAAATTTCTCAGAACCTCTTTTGTGCTTTCTATCAAAGCCATAATAGCTAAGTATAATGCTATCCAATTTGTTGAAATAACGTACAAAGTAAGCTCCAGTGATGAGCCAATGGCAGGCTGTTACATCTGTTTGGAACATTGTAGTCACAACAAAGAATACCTCAGTTCGAATATCTCCTGTATATAGTAGTTGAACAGCGAGACGGAACTTGTAATTAACCTAAAGTTATCTTTATTATGAACAAATATCCATACTGTATTTATAGAAACTTGCTTAGGACTCGTCATCATTCTTGATATTTTTCTATTATAATAGAGTGGGCGAGGCCTAATGATTAACATATCCGGACTATGAATCTGATTATTCGTGATTCGAGTCCCGTCGCCGGAAAAACCTTCTCCGTCAAATTACACTATACGGTCAAATAAAAGTAGCTCAAAAGTTGGCGATGGGTACTGTTGACTCTGCCTTCTCTCTCTCTAGTCTATCATCTCAATATTTGAAACAGATATATGTAGATAATCCTTGTAAATTGCTCTGTGAAAATTCTATAACAAGCTAACAAACTGAGCTTTGTGTTGAAATTTTTTTTAATTTTTAGAAGTTTGCAACAAAATACTTTTATTTTACTGGCTGCAGGATTTTGATCTTTTTATACATAAATTAGTTAGTTAGTTGAACGTGCTTGTAAGGGAATAAATGCTTGTGATTGAAATATAGCAAGCGATGTTTAAATGATGTATTAAATGTCTAATACAATTATTTG
>NW_013668108.1:97076-112422 GCF_000517525.1 Limulus polyphemus
TTGTGGAACTTCTGTGTACTAAAAGTTTGTATCGAGGAAGAATAAACTGGTTTAATCAAAAAAGGACTTGTATCGCTGAAGATCCTCGGAAATAATTTATACCGGAAACAAACAAACAAGCAAATACGTAACAGTATTTTTTGTATTACGTTACAATAAAATAGAAATTTCATATTGACATAATATTGTAGCTGGTAATAATAATAAAAATGAAATTTAAAAAGCATGTAACTAGTTAAGGAATTTTATAAATTTACTTAATTGCACTAAATAATTAAGAATTTTAATTGTTTTCTTTCCACAGAGATTTATATGACTCAAGTTTATTAAAAGTAGTACAATATCACATCTAATGAGTTAGTTTATCCAAATATTTTATTTGAAATTTAAAACACATTGCATTAGATTCATTGAGCACGTGGCTTTCTGCACTTAACGAAGAAGATTTTTGAAATGCAACGAATTATGGGATTACTATGTTGAGATGACCAAAATGGCTGACAAAGATGAAAATGAACCAACAATCGCTCAGGATTTGGTTGTTACTAAATACAAAATGGCAGGAGATATGGTGAACCGTAAGTTATATCATATTTTTATGTATTATTACTATAGTTATCTTTTTCTTTAAGTTATACGTTTTATTCTCGTTTTATTATTAAAATAGTTACAATGAAAGTATTGATACGATATCCTACGCTACGCTCTACACTACAGTAGTCAGTACAGCCTACAGCTACAATAAGTGCTATTGCTACAGTGTTAGTATTAGTACTACTACTACCACTTTTGTCCGTAGACTATGCTAATAATATTACTAACTAGATGGAGTACCCGTCCCATTAACAGAAGTTATGTAAATTCATGATTAATGAAAGGTTATCTTAGGACATGAAATTGAAAAGTTGCTTCACTTATATTTAACCGTAAAAAAACGAAAAAATGCCCATAAAACTGCAAAACACAAAATGTGAAACCACAAGTTTGCATGTATCTCCGCATGGACCCTACAAACTTTCATGCCAAACTTGGTGAAGATCCATCAACAGAGGACAAAGTAGTGGTAAAAATGCACAAATACCCATAAAAACTGCAAAACGCAAAACATGGATCCAATGAACCTCCATAACAACTTGGGTGAAGATCCATCCACAAGAGATGAGGTAGTGTTAAAAAAATATGCCCATAAAAACTGCAAAACTGAAAATGTGTATCTATCTCCCACAGTGACCACAAATTGAGCAAGATTTTATTATTTTAGAAGAAGTAATCATGAATTTCTTACAAATATTTAAAAACTTGGGTAAGAGTTCCATATGGCACCCCCACTCAATTTAAAAAAAATTCATCAAAGTAATATTTATGTATTAATAAATCATATTAATAGTATGATCTGATAATTTTAATACATTATTATACCACTTACTTCATTAATTAGATGTAACAGATCAAAAGACGGAATTACTCTGACAGAGTTGGAAGTGTTAGTTACAATGGGGGTGTCAAAAGGAAATGGGGGTGCCAAAGTAGTTTGGAACATTTTTTTAATTTTTTTGGTAAACCCCAAAAAGCCATGCCCCAATTTTTCTAATACGCCCCTTAAAATAAACCCTTTTCAGAATCTTTTTTATCCAGGCAATTCTACAATTTTTGGGTGGGGTGCCATATGGAACTCTTTCCCATAACTGGTTGTCCACACTATGAGAATAGAAGTAATATACCGTTCTTGGTGTTAAATCACTGTATTAAAATCAGACAAAGATCGCATTATAACGTTGTTATTTCAATCTTTGTTTGTAATGGCTGTAAATTTCGTGACGTCACTTGCATTGTTACATGAAGGAAAAGTGTAATTTTTCTTACTTTTGGTATTTCCTTTAAACATATATTACATTCTGTAAATCACGATAACAAGTTTACGTTGCTGATGTCACCACTCCTGTGGCTTAGCGGTGAGTCTGAAGGCTTATAACACAAAAACCGGGTTCCGATACCCGTGGTGGGCACAGCACAAATAGCCCATTGTATTGCTTTGTTCTTAATAAAGAATTGTTGATAAAAAAGACAATAACGAATTTTACTAATTATACATAAATCTCTTCAATCTTTATGATTCAGGCATTTTCAACCATAACGGCCCTTTTTACAGGACAGAGGCTAAATGTCCAGGTCAGAGATTCCAAAACATAACCATGTTTAATCTAAAACTACTGACCTCTTGTGCGGCTACTTATAATCGAATAGCGGGGTTGACTGTCACGGTTATAACGCAACTGCAGTTGAAAATGAGGAACGAGTTTAACGGCATATCGCGGCTCCAACTTTAGACCTTCCGATCCACTGCCCATCATCCAAACCACTATGCCACGCACGGCTTATTATAATTATTTTCTAAACTATTAGCATATGAACTGTCGTTAAAGTTTATGTGTTTAACAGTTACAGTAATAGGATTCGATGATATCAGATAAGTATACTTAAGTTTCTGAACGTGAAAGGCTATGACCTGGCGGTTAGGACACTGGACTCGCAATATGAGGGTTGTTGTAAGTTATTAAGCACAAAGTAGCAGAAAGGGCTATCCGTACTCTGCCCACCACGGGTATCGAAACCCGGGTCCTAAGGGTTAAAATCCACAGACATACCGCTTTACCGCTGGGGGTCAATCTGAAGGTCGCATCCCCGAACTTTCAGTCGTGGAGGCTTAATAATGTAACGATCAATCCTATTATTCTTTGGTAATAAGTAGCCTAAGAGTTGGCGCTGGGCGATGATGACTTGCTGCCTTCCCTCTAGTCTATCACTTGAAAATCAGGGACGGCTAGCGCAGATAGCCCTCGAGTAGCTTTGCGCGAAATTTAAAAGCAAACAAACTGAGGTTTCCATAAAACAGGGAAATCTTACATAATTTTCGACAATTTTACCGTATAATACTCCTTGAGTGAAAGAACATTATGATTTCTAGTATATTATATATATATATATATATATAAAACGGACATTTACGAATTGAAACTCACTTCTTGGGTGCTCAGATACTTTGGATAAATATTAAACTAACCTACTTAGCCCTGGCATTCCGTTAGGTTTGACTCGGACTTGATTCCCCTTTAGGCTAAAACTTTCAATAAATATTCTTAATTCTTATTCTGTTTGCACACTTTTACCTTCAGGGAAGAAGAAATCCTCCGTTGAGTTTAAACCAATTAGGCTGTGATCTGCGTAAGCTAATTGTGGCTTGAAGCGCAGTCTTTAAAATCCTCTACACATCGTTAAACTTGGTTCGAGTAGAGACTTGGGTGTATGTACGCTGAATTTGCTGCAAGGCTAATCGAACTTGTACCAGCCTTTCAGTTTGTTGGAGGCCCACACACATATATAACTGTAATATAATAACAAGGAGAACACTACTATCGTAGTCATCCATCTGGTGGCAAGATTTTAAAATTAAAATTAAAAATCATAATAATACAGAGTACTCAAATGAACGATTCCAATTTTAATGTTTATTTTTATTTACTGGTGTCATAAAGATTACGGGCGCAATTACATTACTTTTTTTTATTGGTTGAATTAATTCCGCTGGCCTCCGAGCCCCTAGCAGCATCTTAGGGCCCTCACAACAGATAAACACAGTAGTTAAGGGCTCCGTTGTAATTCTGCTCAACAGGCTTTATTAGGTCTAGTTTTGCTACTGATAAGGATAAGATGTCGGGGGAATTATTAACTCAGCCATTTCGAATTCCTAAAGGTCATAATTTCAAATGTTTTTTGTTTCCATAGTTACGTATCTGTATACCAAGAAACCAACCTTGTAAATATATAAATGAATTCAATCTTAGAACTTCCAAACATAAAAACTAAACTAAACGGGTATATAGGCGTAGGATAACCTCGAGTGATATGCAATTTACCATTTTACGATTTTATTTTTATTTCCGATAGAATTTCGAGTTTTTCTCTGGGCTTCAGATATCCAAAGTATCTATAATAGTAAAGTATTCTTGTACATTAGTTTGTTTACTTAAAAAAGATTTATTTGTGAAAAGAAAGATTTTTGAACACTATATAATGTTATTTATTTGTTTGTTGTTAAGGGCAAAGCTACACCGTGGATTATCTGTTCTCTGTCCAACGTTGGTATAAAAACCTGAATTTCAGCGTTATAAGCCCTGAAACTTCCTGCTGAACCACCGAGGACGAGGAAAGTAACGTAAATATTTTATTTTTTATAAAGGGCCTACAATTTTACACATAAAAATATATTAATACAACTATAAGCGTAAAGAAGTTGCTGTAATGTTGAGATTTGAACAGTTAGGAGCCTATTGCATATTAGCAGTTCATAATTTTTAATAAATTAGGATTGACTGGAGACACAAATATAAAATTTTAGTAAAAAATAAAAAGGCCAGTATTTTTAACATTAGTCAAAAAGACACCATTAGTACGAATTTGGGACATAGAGAGGCTTAAAATATACAGATTTGGAAACAAATAAATTAACCGCAACCAAGAGTACTTGAATTTTTACCAAACATATTTTATTGACGAGATTGGGTTTTATCGTCCCATTTTTGTGTAACAATTTCGTAGTCCCTGATAATAAACCAATAACGTGTGGTTTTTCTGTGTGTGAAATAAATTAGGAGGTCCAAATGTATAAATAGAATAAATGTTATTACCTCCTTAAACTTTTCTAAGCCTCAGAAACATGAAATATTAAAGTAATGTTATTTATTTTTGTTTGTTTGTTTGAAGTTAAGCACAAAGCTACAAAATGGGCTATCTGTGCTCTGCCCACTACGGGTATCAAAACCCGGTTTCTAGCGTTGTAAGTCCGCGGACATTCCGCTGTGCCACTGGGGGGGAGGCAGCAAATATGTAAAACTGTAAATTATATTACTATATTAAGTTTCTAGGGGCATGCCCCCAGATATCCTCCCCCGTAGATTGAGCTGTCTTATACTTTCAATCTCTTATTGTAAATTCTGCCTGTCTAGCCAAGCACTCCCACTTTGCTTTGTTTGTTTGTTTGAATTTATGCACAAAGCTACACAATGGGCTATCTGTGCTCTGCTCACCACGGGTACCGAAACCAGGTTTCTAGCGTTGTAAGTACGCAGACATATCGCTGTGCCACTGAGGGGGGTTGGGTTAAATCTAAAGAAGTATCTATCGTTTCAAAATTTAGCACCAGGTTATATAAAGGCTATCTGCACATAATCGATCCTATTTTTGTACTGATAGACTAGAGGGACGGCAGGACTACTTTTATCTGACCGAATAATAGGATTTGATAGCCACTCTTATAGAGCACTCACGGCTTCGAAGTGCGGAGCACGTTTTCGCAGCAAACGGTCGCGAGCTATGAATCATCGAATTCATAGTCAAGACATACTAACCACTAGGCCCTTAGATAATATAACAAAAGTAATCAATGATGTTAATTAGGTATGCTGTAAAATTAAAAGTTTTTTTAAAGTCAGTTTTAGGACTGACGTATTTATCTTTTTTGTTGTTGTTGTTGTTATGCTCACAACTGGTCACAAATGTTCTAAAAGCTACGTTTCTTTTCTTTGACATTCTGTAAACAGTATGAATTATTCATTCAGTGTATTTTCAGCTTTTTACCAAATAACTAGTTAAAACTTTCGAAGGCTAATCATTATTTTCTCGAGAGAAAATCTACAAATCAATAATAAAAAAACAACATATAAAGCAATTCAAAACAACGACCTAAAACGTTCGTGCATTTTAAGGGTGACTTTTGTTTCACCCGGGAGCGAAAGAACGCCATGAATCAATATATACACCGATCTCAGGAACGGTCCAAAAAGCTCAAATGTTTTAAGAGTTATCTCTTCTTCATAGGGAAGAAAAACAAACAAACAAACAAAAAATGACGTTCAGCAAAAATCTACAAAACCGACTTAAAAACTCGAGTATTTTCCAAGAGTTGTAGCTTCAGAACAATTATATGACTATTTGTTGAAACTGTGTGAAAATCTGTGTATAAGTGGAAAATATTTGAGACTAAATTCAAGCACCATATGACGTTAATTAAATAAAAGAAAAAAGAGAACATAAGATAGTATTATAGACGTAACTAGGAAAGTAAATTCGTGTATTAATACTTCTAGAGAAAATAACTGTTTGTTTCTTTGTTGAATTTCGCGCAAAGCTACACAAGGGCTATCTGTGTTAACCGTCTCTAATTTAGCAGTGAAATACTAGAGAGAATAGCTAGTCATCACCATTCACCGCCAACTCTTAACGAATAATGGGATTCACCGACACACTATAACGCCCCCATGGCCGAAAGGGCGAGCATGTTTGGTGGGATGGAGATTCGAACCCGCGACCCTCAGATTGCGAGTGAAGTGCTCTGACCACGATTAGATAACTAGTGTTATGCTTTGATACTGGAGCTCTGCATGTCAAACAGTTGACAAACAAAATTTAATATACTTTAAAAGTCTGAAAGCAATATCTAGAAAAGGGGCAATGTCTGAAATTTTGTGTCACAACTGTGTTTAAATATAACAATAAGCGACATTTTTAACTGTTTTTTAAATAACCATTTCTCACGACCTTTCATCCGTTGAAAATACCGTCACAAAACAAACAAGACAACAAAGCAGATGGAATAACAGCTTTACTGTGGAAAAGTGGATATCTAAGTAAGATTCTGATTTGTTTGTTTGTAGTTAAGCACAAAGCTACACAATGAACTATCTGTGCTCTGCCTACCACGAGTATCGAAACCCGGTTTCTAGCGTTGCAAGTCCGCAGACATATAGCTCTGTCACTGGGAGGATAAGGGTGGGTGGGTGTACATCAAATAATTTTGTTATTACGATAACACAAATTAAACGAGTTTTTCTTTCGCAGCGTTCTCTGTAATGGAATGTCGGTCAATTTCCTTAACAAAATCTGAAAATAAGAAAGCCGAGAGCACGTTGAGTCACATACCTGCTTATATATATGATATAATTTTGAGTCACATACCTGCTTATATATATATAATTTTGAATCACATACCTGCTTATATATATATAACTTTGTGTCACATACCTGCTTATATATATATACCTTTGTGTCACATACCTTCTCGTATATATATAATTTGGAGTCATGTACCTGTTTATACATATATATATGTATGTATTTGTTCATTTCTTTCTGTCTCGAAATTTCATTTTACAGCACGAAAAACGAATTACAGATTGAAATGCTACTCAATCTCTTTAAGCACCAGGAGATTTCAACTGCTAATTGACGGTTTAAAAAAAAATCGTTATGAATATTTCGTTTCTTTTACCTAACCTTTAACCCGGTGCAACGACTACGATGGAGTGTGTTTGCTTAAGAGTGGTGTACTGAAATCAGGCCTTACGCTTCCACAGATAAGAAGGATGAAATGACCTATAAATGGTATGTACTTTACTCGAGGGAGGTCTGGTCATTGTAAACGGTAGCTCAGTGCTCGCAATCTAAATATTATCCAATCACACGAAACCAATATCCCCACCCCCCAAGAGGAGAATGATGCCGAATACTACGTAATGTGTTCGAATATAAGAATGCTTAATACCACCATTATAAAACAATAGGTAAGCCAAATAATAACAAAAGCAGCTAAGTAGCGTCTCTCTACATAGGGTTATAGATGCAAACAAAACCAACCACATAGTGCCTCTATATAACAGCATGTACGATATAGGAGCTAACGAAACCAGCCATGTAGCACCTCTATATTGTATAATATAAGGTGTAGGTGCTAAAAAACTAGTCATGTAGCACCTCTTTATAACATTATTTTTAGTATAAGTATAAGAGAAACAACCAAGTAACACCTCTATATAACATCATATATGGTATATATCACATACTCATTAACAGTACTGAATGATAGGTTAAAAACATTTTAATGAAATGTGTTTTAATGGAACATAAAATCTATATCAACTACGAGAGTCACAAAACCTTCAAGATCTATATAAACAACAAAAAATTCAATTTATATTCATCGGTATAATTCAATGGTGAAACAGCGATTCCGATTGGCGGGTTCTTACTGATTATTCACTCTTAGTGGGTCATGATGGTCAATAAGAAAAATCCTTACATGGATCGCCCTTAATAACGTAAAAAAAACGAGTCATTTGTGCGTGAATTGAAGATTCATAAACATCAACATTGCATGAGACTGCAAAGAGGGCAGTTCAGTAGCTGTATAACAGGATAAACAACGCCAATTCAATATCTGTATAACATGATTAACAACGACAATTCAATAGCTGTATAACATGATTAACAACGGCAACTCAATAGCTGTATAACATGATAAACAACGCCAATTCAATAGCTGTATAACATGATTAACAACGACAATTCAATACCCGTATAACATGATAAACAACGGCAATTCAATAGCTGTATAACATGATTAACAACGACAATTCAATAGCTGTATAACATGATAGATAAGAAAACAATATCAGAATATACTAGAAAAATATCGTAAAAATATGCCACGGATCATGTCTGACTCTAGATCTTAAGTTCATAGATTCGTGATCCTTAACTAGACCAGAAAATACCACAAGCAGTATCTTTTATGAGGACTATACTTGAAGAAGATCCAGAAATACAAACTGAGTAGATAAGCAGAACAACAACAGAAATGTTTTCGAAATAAACAGAACAACAACAAAGGCGATAGATATAAGCAGAACAACAACAGAAATGTTTTTGGAATAAACAGAACAGCAACAAAGGCGATAGATATAAGCAGAACAACGACAGTTGTGTTTGATAAAAGCAGAACAACAATTGTGATAGATATAAACAACAACAAAAACAAACAAAGGCGGTTAATGTACACAAAAAATAAGAAATTCAGCTAATATACGCAGAAAATAACAAAGGTAATTAATATAACCAGAACAATAAGAAAGACTGTTAACATAAGAAAAACAAGGGCAAAGGTAGTTGGTAACAAAGGCGGCCAATATACGCAAAAACTAACAAATGCAGTTGATATAAGCACAATAACAGATGCAGTTGAAATAAACATAATAACAGATGCAGTTGATATAAGCATAATAACAGATGCAGTTGATATAAGCACAATAACAGATGCAGTTAATATAAGCAGAAAACAACAAGTACTGTACATAAAAGCAGAGCAAAAGCCAAGGTAGTTAATTTACGCAGAAAACAGTAAATACAGTTGGTATAAGCCGAGCAATAAAAGAAGCTATTTTCCTTTGATTAAATATATTATCATGTTTAAAGCTATTTTCCTTTGATTAAATATATTATCATGTTTAAAGCTACTTTCCTTTGATTAAATATGTTATCATGTTTAAAGCTACTTTCCTTTGATTAAATATATTATCATGTTTAAAGCTACTTTCCTCTGATTAAATATCTTATCATGTTTAAAGCTGCTTTGCTTTGATTAAATATATTATCATGTTTAAAGCTACTTTGCTTTGATTAAATATATTATCATGTTTAAAGCTGCTTTGCTTTGATTAGATATCTTATCATTTTCAAAGCTACTTTCCTTTGATTAAATATATTATCATGTTTAAAGCTACTTTGCTTTGAGTAAATATCTTATCATGTTCAAAGCTACTTTCCTTTTCTTAAATATATTATCATGTTTAGTAATCAACCGGCATCACTATGTATTCACATATCTTTATGATAGTCATTCGTTTATAAATAATTTTCTGTTAGAGAAATTACAATGATTATATCCATGGAAAGCAATTACCGAAGACAGCAAAATAACTTTGTTATTTTAACTATCTGTACTTACGATCTTGGGCGCTGGAAGAAATCTCTTTTTGTGTGTGTTCTGTTCTTGTAAGAATAATGTTAGACATAAAATAAAATCGAATAGCTCGAAACTCAAAATTCCTAACAGTCCGTGTTTATCATGAAAGGCTCAGTTCCATCATCATTTCTTTAGACTCCAGATAACCTTATAGCTCATTATCATATCAGACAGACAGCTGTGTTTGTTGACTCGTATATCTTCTCCTATTTTTACACAAAAACAAACTGCAAACCAAAATCTGTGATGAAAATGTTCATTGTGACCTGCTAAGGTTTTTTTTTATTAAATCCTCATAACCCGTCCCTTTGTTTTATACTATTGGAAGTACGCTTTACTGAATTACTTACTTGCACACTGCTGAACGAAGATCACTGGATAGATGAATGGGACGTGAAATAGTGAGAGTTGATATATTGAACGGGAATAAGTAGTTAATTCAAATTCATGTCAGAGAGTGATAGTTCAACACCAGTTTACAGTAGATGCACGTGGCATTGCGATATTTTAAATATTCAAATATATACTGATTCTTACCGCGACCGGAGTAAAGCGAGAACATGTCTTATAGTGAAGATCCTGGTTAAATAATTTTTCTGAAGACCATGGAGAAGAATAAATAAATAAATAAAGTTAATATTTTGTGCTCTCGCTTTCCTTTCAGTGATTTTTAACTTAAATATATATCCATCTACAGAATATCAGACCAGTAATAGGTCAGAGGTGTGTTGCTCTTGAGTCATCACGCCAGCGGTAGCATTGCTATATAATGGTATACTTTCATTTTGTTCGATTTACATATTTCTATGTGTTTCCATGTGTTTACACATTTCTATTTGTTTACATATTTCTATTTGTTTACATACTTCTATATGTTTTTACGTGTTTACATACTTCTATATGTTTCTATGTGTTTACATACTTCTATATGTTTCTATGTGTTTACACATTTCTATTTGTTTACATATTTCTATTTGTTTCTATGTGTTTACATACTTCTATATGTTTCTACGTGTTTACATACTTCTATATGTTTTTACGTGTTTACATACTTCTATATGTTTCTATGTGTTTACATATTTCTATTTGTTTCTATGTGTTTACATACTTCTATATGTTTCTATTTGTTTACATACTTCTATATGTTTCTACGTGTTTACATACTTCTATTTGTTTCTACGTGTTTACATACTTCTATATGTTTCTATGTGTTTACATACTTCTATATGTTTCTATTTGTTTACACACTTCTATATGTTTCTACGTGTTTACATATATCTATATGTTTCTATTTGTTTACATACTTCTATATGTTTCTACGTGTTTACATACTTCTATATGTTTCTATTTGTTTACATACTTCTATATGTTTCTAATTGTTTACATACTTCTATTTGTTTCTACGTGTTTACATACTTATATATGTTTCTATGTGTTTACATACTTCTATATGTTTCTACGTGTTTACATACTTCTATATGTTTCTACGTGTTTACATACTTCTATATGTTTCTATGTGTTTACACATTTCTATTTGTTTCTATGTGTTTACATACTTCTATATGTTTCTATTTGTTTACATACTTCTATATGTTTCTACGTGTTTATATACTTCTATATATGTTTCTACGTGTTTACATACTTCTATATGTTTCTACGTGTTTACATACTTCTATATGTTTCTATGTGTTTACACATTTCTATTTGTTTCTATGTGTTTACATACTTCTATATATATTTCTACGTGTTTACATACTTCTATATGTTTTTATGCGTTTAATTAACGATTCTAAAAAGTTTTTGTTAGCCCAACCCATAGTTTTTTCTATTATGCGGTATAGAGGATCTAAGTTTGAGTCTATTTTAACGAACTGATTTGTATCTTGGGTTTATTTTAACGAAATGATTTAGGTATAGGGTCAATCTTTTCGAACTGATTTGGGTCTAGGGATCTGCTCTAACGAACTGATCTGGGCCTAGGGTCTACCTTAACGAACTGATTTGGGTCTAGGATCTGTTCTAACGAACTGAGTTGGGTCTAGGATCTGCTCTAACGAACTGATCTGGGCCTAGGATCTACCTTAACGAACTGATTTGGGTCTACAGTCTACCTTAACGAACTGATTTGGGTCTAGGGTCTATCTTAACGAACTGATTTGGGTCTAGGGTCTATCTTAACGAACTGATTTGGGTCTAGGATCTGTTCTAACGAGCTGATTTGGGTCTAGGATCTGCTCTAACGAACTGATCTGTGTCTAGGCTCTACCTTAACGAACTGATTTGGGTCTAGGATCTGTTCTAACGAGCTGATTTGGGTCTAGGATCTGCTCTAACGAGCTGATTTGGGTCTAGGATCTGCTCTAACGAACTGATTTGGGTCTAGGGTCTATCTTAACGAACTGATTTTTGTTTATTAGAGCATGATTTCGTAATTGAAGTATTATTTAAAGGACTTTGAACATTTTAAGATATTCAAGGTAACTTACTATGTTGTAGGTCTAGGTCTGAATCTTTTTAAGGAATTATATTGATTTAACATTATATTTAATTATTCGTCAGTTTGTTTCCATTAAAAACAGTCTAAACAAGATCTGAGGGTGAAACAAAGGAAAAGTATTGAATGCTTTTGATATATACTTATTACAACTGTAATGGTTGTCACGTGACAATAATATAAGTTATTTTTAGACAGTGGTATGAAACTGATACATATTGTTGAAGAAACGCAGAACAAGAATTGATTTTTTTTCCCCCACTAATTTAACATTCATAAAAGTCTTGGTAGTTTCAGATAAAAGTTAAGCAGGATATACTGCAACATATAAGTTTTATATTCTATTTTATGTTGCTCAACTTCCGAAAAATACGATACCTATTATTTGTTAAACTTCATTTGACAAATTACACAGGCACTGCAATGGTTTTATTGTCTTGATATTTTTACATATTCTACAGTAATTCCTGTCTGTACGCTGAATCCGAAAATGATATCCATTTTTCTCCATGACGTAAGTATATTTCACAAAACGTCATTGTTTGTTTGTTTTTGAATTTCGCGCGAAGCTACACTAGGGCTATCTGCGCTAGCCGACCCTAATTTAGCAGTGTAAGACTAGTGGGAAAGCAGCTAGTCATCACCACCCACCACAACTCTTGGGCTACTCTTTTACCAACGAATAGTGGGATTGACCGTCACATTATAACGCTCCCACGGCTGAAAGGGCGAGCATGTTTGGTGGGATTGGGATTCGAACCCGCGACCTGCAGATTGCGAATCGAGTGCCTTAACCACCTGGCCATGCCGGGCCACAAAACGTCATAACGCAATACATAAAAGAAAAAACCACAACACGTAGGTTTGAGACTAAAAGACGTAGATTTCACAAAATATAAATCAGGAGGAATGAGGACGCATATTCGTTTGACATCAATGTTCTTCCCCTTTTTCTTCAGTTTGTTTATATTTTTGTTAACACACATAATAATAAAAATATTCATTGTGGTAAATGAAATAATAATTTGATCTAAGTAAGAGTTTTTTCTTCCCGTTTTGTAAAATATCCTTACGTGATAGAATAAAATAAATATTATTTTCGAAATCTGCGTAGCTGAATTATGGAAAATCAGTCACTAAAACCAAAACAACTTTTATGAAGTTTAAATTCGGAGGCCTGTGTTATAGCACGTGACTTTTTATCATAGAGATCGAATACATCTCAATTATAAGCTAGTAGTTTATTTCTGGTGGGTAAATAATGAAATTACTTAAAGATGCTAGTTCGTTCCGGAACCTTAAGTAACAGTGTATAGTTGGTTCAGGTATGCTTAAGTAACACTGTATAATGTAAACTAACAATAAGTTATATTTTAATGATAAAAAAGTAAAACATCAAGACTAAAAATGAGCATTATCAGATTTCTTAAAAAAAATGTTTTCTTAACCAGTACCACTTAAATAGATAACATAATTTTTTTAATGTTCCTATAATTCTGAATATATGTCTTGTTTCTACGCTTACATATCCAGCTAGCACTAAATATATCTAAGGAAGAAATACATGTTTTAAAACATTTAAAGAAAATTACCGTTGCTAAAAATTTGAGAGACAATTAATTCACAGGCTAAGTTATATTTGCCTTCTACAACGTGACTCATTCAAATAAGAGGAAATTTCTGATGTGAAGAAATAAAAAGTCACTATCTTCAGTTTCAGAGCTGTTGAAATAAAACATTTTTCAACTGTCGTAACTTCCTTCATTTAGTGAAATGGCTCAAAAATGGCTTACGTAATTGCTTTTGAGAACAATAGATGGTGCTAAAAACCATCTGACACTTCAACTTATAAAAAGTTGATTTTTTTACTTATATGGGAAATGTCAGGTAATCAGATATACGTTTAAATGAAGTAAATAGTCCATTGTAGAGATTTCTTTAAATGGAAACCCTTCAAAACCGAAACCAATGCGTCTGTCGTACTCAATGGGTATTCAAGCATTGTGAAAGACTCGCCTTTCGGCCATTTTGTGTCAAATTCACCTTTAACTTATGTCGAAATCACATTAACTCATTTTAATTCAGGAAATTATTTTTTCTGCTCCTATCAAACTCGACACTTATTCTTTACGTTTTACTATAGAAAACTTTTCTTGAAAATAAACGACCTTTTATAGTGAGTTGTTATTCAAGCATTCTGAATGACTCGCCTTTCGTCCATTTTGTGTCAAATTCACCTTTTACCTTATGTCGAAATCACATTAACTCAACTTGATTCAGGTAATCATTTTCCTGCTTTTATCAAAATCGAAACTTATGCTTTACGTTGTACTATAGAAACTTCCATTGAAAATAAACTACCTTTTATAGGGAGTTTTCTAAAGTGTTATAAAATATATATAGGGTATCCAAGAAGTAGGGGTGAAAACCGAGCTCAAAGAAACTTGCTTAGTTTTGAAATTTCGTGGAAATGCGTGGAAAATTTTGAAGAAGTTTTATAAACCATTAAATATTTTAAAGTGATCCATCTACTCATTCCTGCTAAATTAAGGTAGTTATTCTTATGCTATCTTGAAAGTAATTTTCAAAAACTACAATAAAAAACACTGTACGCAGAATCCCACGTAGTATCACATATGAGATTTTGTGAAATTGTTGCACATAAATTCATAATCGCATAAAATAGAATTAGACCAAAGTATTGTAAGAGCCATTCGATACAACAACGTTTAATTAATTCAAAATTTATCTATTTATTACCCAAATTGGTGGCATGTTAAGCAAAATCATGACATTTTATGTGTTTATCATTGTTTTTACAGTACAGCTCTTCTAAAGCGTTTCTATAAACATTTCACTGTTCCCTGCTGTCTTTATACATGTGACCAAAGTGGTTTGGTTTAAATTTATCATTGTTTTTACAGTACAGCTCTTCTAAAGCATTTCTATAAACATTTCACTGTTCCCTGCTGTCTTTATACATGTGACCAAAGTGGTTT